>NC_081410.1:465216906-465429406 GCF_030272615.1 Cryptomeria japonica | reverse complement strand
GATAACCCTGAAGATAAGAACTAAAATGATGAATGGAAATCCCCTTGATCAGAAAATCCTAGTAAAACTATAGGTGAGTTAATAAGAAAAAAGGAGGCATGAACTTCTTGGGTAAAAACACGTATTTACAATAAACCCTAAGTTCATCCGTGGTTATAATTGGGGAAACAAGCAAGTAAAATCTCAACTAGTTCCTTTATGAAGAAAATCTTGGAGAAAGTAAATAATGGAAGAGAGAGTAGAGTTAATTTAAGGATCATACAAAAATCCCCATTGAAGTGCAAGGAGTGTAAAAGTATTAGGATCCTATAATCTAGAAATGTGTAACTAGTTCTCATTCAGAAGACTAAGGAGGAAAGTGCAACCCAATCATGGTTAGTCGCTAGGTACAAGACAGTATGTAACACAATTTAACTACTAGGCACAATCGAAGAAGTTTTGCAAATTACGACACTCAAGTGTGAAATTATGCGAAAACATTAAGTATGGATGAAGCAACAAGCGGATGGAAATGGCTTATGGAAGGATAATATAACAGTGATATAATACCAAAGCTTTAATGAGAATTAGTTGGCAGTATAAAATATTTTATGAGAACATGGATAAGGAGCTGAATTATGTGGTTAGCCAAGGGAGAACTTGGAAAATTATGGGAGTCTGAAGACATTGGTAATTATTGGACATCCTTATGTTATACCGTAATTGGGTAACTGGATATTGGGATGGCAAGATGGTTTATTTAGATTTGGAGGGATCGAAGGTTGTGATATGCCAAAATTTGGCTAGTAAGTAAATATAAATAAGTAATATGGAACGAGATAACTACTCTTTTACTAAATTTTAATTAAAAAAGATGGGTGTTGGTCACTTTTTGAGTGCACACCCCCTTGATTTCATAGTTGCATAAGAGAAGTAGGAGAGAATAAGACCACTCTCAGAGTTGTTTGAATTAGGTCATGAAATGTGTGGGTAGAAATTGTTGTCAACCATTATTGACCTTACTTGACAATAATTCCACCCCAAATGGCTCTTACCATAAGTATTAGTAATTGGGCAACAAGCTCCTACCTAATGAAGGCAAGTGAATGATTAGAGGTGAGAATATAAGGAGTTAGCTTAAGGTGCTAAAAAAACAAATGATGTCGCTAGTAAAATTATATGATTACATTATACAAATCCTAAGCGGTTCTAAGTAAACAAGTGTCAATTTTGTACCGAACTATCAACCGTGTGTGTAAGACATGTAAGTGTCGATACTTGAGCTACCACATAACATTGAATCAAGGTTCAACATATTAAGATAATTAATAGAAGTCATATTAAATTAAGTTATTGAGGAGGGATGTATTAACAGGATGGAGGAAACTGGATATTTATTGAATAATTGATATTGAACCAAGTAACTATATAAATGTCTATTTAATAGAAGATGATCTAATTAAGTACTATTAAACACAACTGTAATGAAAGAGACTTTTGAGTGAAATTATTTTGCCCTTGTAAAATTTTTTCGATCCACTTGATAATAGGAGTTATCATATTTGTTATGTTAGTAATTTTCTTAATCCTATCGCCTAGGAGTTTTATCAAGACCTAAGGTTTCGTTGGATTAGCTTGTTAAGCTTTAACCTCAAATTAAGCATAGATTGCGTATAATTAAGTGTTCAAAAAAAAAAAAAAAAAATTAGTGCAAGAAGAATGGACGGGGAGTGGTAGAGTTAGTACAATCAACGGTTAGAATATAATTAAGGATGTTAATAACCCTAAATAGATAGTGGATTGTATCGGAAAGTGTTGCTTGAAATAGAAAGCACATGAAGGTTAAAATGGAACATGATTTATAAAAAAGAATCTAAGAACCTTAAGAGTCTAACAATCACTTCCTAACACACTCAAGACATGTGATCTTGGGTGATGTGTTGTGGTTACTCCCTAAGGTATGACCAGTATGGTCATCTTGTTTCGAGTTTTGATTCGTTAGTATTTTCAACTTTCTTTGAAAAGTATATTGTGACCTAGGGGCTAGTACTTTCTTTTATTTTTATTTTTATTTTTATTATTTTGTTTTTATGAAGACAGGACCACAAAATTTATGTTTCTTGTTATTGGAACTATGGCACTTGCCATGTTTCTAGTTTTAATATCTTTCAACTGCCGGCATATTTCTTTTTTTGAAGGGACTTGGTAAAAGTAAATTTTTATTTTTTATTTTGACCTTTTAAAGTGTCAAGTGGTCATTTTGATGGTTGATATAGCTAGCCCTAGTGATGTGATTTGTGTAAATGTCTATCATGTTCGTTGAACCACTAATAGTGTGTCAAGTGAGAATACCGCAAGGAGTGAAATTAGGCACAAGAATTAACAAAGCATGTATTTTATCAAATTAAGATAAAGGAAGGAATATCCTCCTAAGTGAAATTAATTGCAAGTAATCTGAAAAAAAAAAAATAATAATAATAATAACAACAGTGTGACCTAGACCTAATGAATTGCAAAAGTAATGATTGTCGACTGGTAAAATTTGGCATGTGTATGGAGATGATTGCGTGGATGATATCTAAAATAAGTATTAATAATTTCCATCATTCCCTTAGAATGGGATTGTTGTGTACCTTAATGTTTGGAAATGGCGAATAATGTTCCCTATAAAACTTAAACCTTGGAGCCTAGAAATATAAAAACATTTTAATCCCTAGTGGTAGAAAACTACCCTATATAAGGGTGGAATTGAAGAACCTAAATTTGATTTTTCCTTGTCACCTAAGAAAGTTGGAAGAAATTATGTACCTAGGACGGTTTATCAAATAGTGTATTAACACCCTAATGAGGTGCCTTGAATGTAGAATAAGTAGATTTGTTGTGGTTAAGTGTGATGTCAATTTTCTTAAGTAACATGCATGGACGAGAATATAGTAGGATAAACATGTTTTTAAACAAATCCTAAACAAAGTAGAACTCCTAGAAAATTCAATATGTGTAACCTTGATTGTGGGAGTTGATGTGTGTTATTGATATGATTTGGATAGCGCAATAAAGTAAGTTGTTGAAAGATAGAACTTTGCAAACACCTACTTGAGATCGAAGGGAAATGTAATAAAAATACTAAGAATTTAACCTTGTGAAGATAGTAAGTTAATTACAATAATAAGTTGATTTTGGCATTTCATCCTTCTAGTAGGCAAGATAAGATTTTGTGTAACTCATTGAAATTGTGGGAAATGTTATGTCCCTACTTCGTAAATTCTACTCACGTGACTTCCAGGAGTAAGTCGAACTCTAGGGGAGGAGGATGTAAGGCCTTCCCCAAACCAAGCTTTGATTAACTTAGTTGACCATGTTTGACCCTATTAATAAATGCTATATAATACAATAGAATGGACTATGTTAGACAGATAGATTTGTGAGAAAAGAAATTGAACCAAGTTATAGAGTTATTTCACCCTGTGGTGTATATTTTGATGTATTATGAATTTAAATCCTAAAAGATCCACTGATTGGATAATCTTGATCTAACGTATGTCAGCTATATCTGGATTTAGAACTTATAGGATTCCATGATTTGGATAACATTGATGTATGATTGATGCTTCATTTATATGCTTTATGATATAGATCTCTCCATGATTCTAGAATAGGATGAATTTGAGATAGTGTATGTCATTATTGGAATTGCAGGACTTTACTATGATGATAGAAATAGAATGCACGTTTTATGTCTAGAGTAAAAGTATGAGAACTATGATAATTGCTTATGTGGATTTATTTGGATATAAGATGTATTGATTTGTGTAAGTGTATATTGTATGCAGAGTGTTTGATGTGTATTCTTATTCATGTGCTTTATATTATATGAGGTTATTTGAAATTACTAATGTGTGATTGAGTTGCACAGGAAAAGTTATCCATGTGACCATGGAAATATTATAGAGAACCAAACCTAGACCTATGTATGTTCATAAAACCAGGGTTTGTCTATTTGGAGAGACAACACCCCGTTTGTATCATATTTTATTCGTGAAAGTGATTGTTGCATGAATGTTAAATTGAATTTTGTTTAATTGCGTAAATCCAACAAGAGACAAGATTTCATGTGCAAATTTTGTAAAAGTATTTTCTTTGTGTCACTTGACACGTGTTGATTTATGTTTGAGTTTTTAAATTTGTCTCTTGGAGGGAGTTGTTTAACTATAGCTTTTTTCAATTAATTTAATATGGTTTTATATTTTTTTTCTAGGGTAAAGAATCTTTGGGATGGTCAACTTAGGTTTGACCCGAAAATTAACTTCAGAGGGGTTTAAAAAGGGTTAAATGGACACCTAGGGGTAGTTTAATAGGGTTTCCTAAAGCCCATAAGGTATACCTAAGGGTTAGGAGTAATTTTAGACATGTACCAACTCTCATGTGACCATTGAGACACCCTAAAAAGTGACTTTTCTAGTTTGTGTGAAAATTGAAATTAGAAGGCTTGAACTAAGTTGTTAACCTTCCTTTTTGAATGAGAATTCCCTTTCCCATTTTACCTTACTTGCCTTTTTAGTTTTAGAAACTTGTGAGAACTCTCACTAGTGTCTTCTTAAGCAAGAATGAGAGATTTGGTGGATAATGACCCACTCTCCATTTTTGGAGACAAGGAATTTTGAAAGGAAAAAGATAGATTTTGAATTAAGAATTTGGGCTAAGTGTAGAAAGGAAAGACTTGTGGTATTGGGATGCTCATCCTCAACAAAACTAGCATACCTTTGGGCAGTTTAAGGTTGGTTCTACCTTTCTTGTAATGTTTTCATATTGCATGTTGTATTGAAAGAATTGTTTGTGTAAAAGGCTAGTTTTCTTGCATATTTCCCTTGGAAGATTATTTGGTGTTTTATGCTTGTTTCTTGTATGCATTTTATGTGTTTTGGGAGTAATCAAGACCTCCTACTCTTGGGAGAGAGGATGGTCTTGTGGGTGGTAGAAGTGACAACCCTTGAGTGAGAGGCTCTCGTTATGAGAGTGATCACAAGGGATTTTATGTGACCCTTGCTGCATGGCTCATTTATGCATTTGGGGGTCATAAGGAGGGAAATAAGGCATGAATGCCTTGGGGGGCATAAGGAATATGAGGTTGTTATACTTGATATATTTGGTTTGCCATGAGGTGGCTATATGTTTTACCATACTTGTAGTCTCCTCAGGGTACTTGGTCCACTACCACCCTTGAAAAGACATCACAATGTGTGGTGCAGTGTAGCCTTGGTTGGGAATGTGATTGTGGTTGTTTCCCTTGTTTGTTTGTGTCTGCATGTGTGTTACCTGTCTAGGGCTTGGTTCTCCAAGCTCGGGGGTGGCTACTAGTTAGCCTAGGCTGGGAGGTGAGCACTCCATGGTCACAACCTATGTTTTATTTGCAGGTTTTTGGAAGAAAGGAAAGAGGACAAGAAGAGGTTGCTTGTTTTATTTGTAACAGAAAAGATTTGGGAATGGAAAATTTATGTTTTTTTAAAGTTGCAGCAATGTAATAGGAGATTATGTCGTATCTTTTTTTCAAAAAGAAATGTATCAAATGTTTTTAAGATGCTCATTTAATAGAAATGAGAGATCCATTTTTATTGAAGGTTATTTCATATTTTAAATGTACTTTAAAGAGATGAAATATTGTTTAATGCTATACTACCGAAAAGAAATGAATATTTCTAGATTTAGTTCCTAAAGTTTTGAAATTAATTCTTTGTTGAGTATTTAATATTTTGAAAAGCAAGAAATTTATTTTATTCTTTTATCCTTATGAAATTAAATAGGGAAATAATGCAATAGTTTAGCATGCGAGTGGAAGGCTGGAAACAAACAATTAGATCTATTTATAGAAGTACAACCTTAGTTTATTTAAATCTGTGATTTTATTTTGATTGCAGAAAATAAGGTGTAAAGTTAAAATAACCATCTCTATAGTTTTATTTAATAATTTCTAGATAAATAAAGTTGTTGTTTAGGATTATTAAAATCTGTCATTTGCTTATTTGCAGAAAAATAAAATCTAGAGTTAAATAGACTAATTGATTTAAATATTTTCACAGTTCTATAGTTGCTATTTAAAGTTTATTTAATTCTATTAATTACTTTTGTTGCAGAAAGTAAATCAAAAGTTAAAGGGTCCTATCTATCTCAAATAGTAACCTAATTATATAGTTGCTGGTTAAGTTATTAAAATATGTCAGCTAAATATTTGTAATATATATATATATATATATATATATATATAGAAAAGGAAATAAATGCATTGTTCAAAATCTGTAAAATATATCTAGTCTGTTAAAAATGTTCAAAATAAAAGAACAACAACATGCATCCGCAAAACAAAATTTGCCTTGATGCAATATATAAATTTTTATACAAATATATTCGAGTAAATGAATTCTTTTCTAAAATATATATATATATATATATATTTATTTATTTATATTTTAATACATAAACAAAAAAAAATAACTAAACAAAAGGAAAAAAAAAGAAAAAAAGGGGGCTTTGCGCGGGAGGGCCGAACCTCAATGTGCACACACACAGTGGGCGGCGTCGCGACCCGCCACTATGTGGACACACAGTGGGGGTGCCGTGGCCGCCACTGTGTGGACACACGGTGGGCGATGCTTGGCCACCGCTGCCGCTGTGTGTTCACACAATGGCGGTCAGGAAGAAACCGCCGCCTCTCAAACAGAAAACCCTCCCCTCCGCCTTCATACGCTTGGCCCCTATGCATTCCTTCGCCCTGCCAAGAGTTAAGGATAAAACCCGAGCCTGGGTAGGGCTAGGGAAGATTAAAATAAAGAAGTGATAACAAATAAAAGAAAGGCATTTATATATTAGTAAAATTAGAGCTTCCATGGATATGTTTATTATGGAAAAAAATAAAATATATATATATATATATATATATACATGTATATATGTATATGTACATATGTATATATGTATATATGTATATATACATACATGTATATATATATGTATATACATACATGTATATATATACATGTATACATACATGTATATATACATACATGTATATATACATACATGTATATATACATACATGTATATATATGTATATATACACATGTATGTATATATACATATGTATACATATGTATATATACACATGTATGTATATATACATATGTATACATATGTATATATACATATATACATACATATACATATGTATATATACATATACATATACATATATATATATACATATACATATATATATATATACATATACATATATATATATATACATATATATATATATATATATATATATATATATAAGCATAAAAAGAGTTAAAATAATATGAGCCAATTGGACAAAATCTGTTTAAGAATAATATACATAATTTTAATTATATATATTAAAGAATTTTAGGATTTAATATATATACATTTATTTTAGTCTAATCATTTAATAATAATGTTGTCAAAGGGCAAATGGTTGATATAATATTTTATTAGGTTAAACTTATGGGTCAAATCCCCTTATGAATTTAATTGACTCCAAAGATGATTTAGTAGAACACCCTTTATTTATTGAATAAAAATTAAGAAAAAAAATATAGACATTTATAAACAAAGTGCTAGGACTAAATTAATTAGTTCTTTAAAGCATTTATTGATTTCTGAAGGTTAATAGTATCTTCACCAAATATTTTAGAGAATTGTAATTAAGTCAATTTAGTGATTGAATATGTTGAGACAATAATAAATTCTTTGAAGATTTAATATTCTGCATTAATTATATTTACTTATTGCTTACTCAAGTTGGTGTTTAGAGTTAACTCTAAATGTAGACAAGACGAAATCTTGCTAGTACAATCTCATAATTGCAAATTTTATATGTTTCGAGTTGTGATTTAAATTTTTTTTTTTATCTCATTCTTGCCCAAAAGTTTGGGCATGACACTGATCTGGAATAGAAATTATGTATAGGTCCATAACTTAGACCTATCTGTCGGTAAAGGCAAATCTGTCAACCCGATTAGACCAATAAGAAAAACACCAAATCCAAACATCCAATCCATGTCTTTGACATAACCAAATGATCTCTAGATGATAACAAGTCAACATCACTGCTGGTGAACATATATGGGTGACTGTGCATAAGCCAATATCCATGCCGATGAACACAATGTGTCGGTTCAACAATAAACCAATATAACCATAGTGCCAAATCAACAATGTAGACCTCTAAGAAGATAAGTGTTGACATCAATGACAAAACCAATGTAACACATGACGAAGTCATCCATAATACCAACAATATCCCCCTTTGGCATTGATGGCAACACTAGATGGAAAAACATCTAAGTGCCAAGAACAAAATGCCAAAAACCAGTAAACCAACAATCTCCCAAAATAGATCAATACAATGTTTGATACAAAACCAAAACCCAAATACATCTCTCCAAAGAGTATATCTCTCCCCCAAGGTATAATATTTTTCCATATATATCTCTCCCCCTTTGACATCAAATGCCAAAGCAGTTAAGAATTCAAAACATAACATTCAACTAACTACTCCCCTTGATAAGTAGCTCTCCTTCATCAAAGTTAGAAAAAGATTTTTCTGTTAGTCCTTGCCAGTTTCATGCCAATCTTCATCATTCAAGTCTCTGCCGATGGGGAAATTACCCCAAGCTGCTCTTTGAGATATTCAAATGTTTCCTTAGGCAAAGGCTTTGTAAAGATATCTGTAATTTTCTCTTTAGTATTCACATAAACCAATCTCACTTCATTTCTTCAACATTCTCTTTCAAAAAATTGTACTTAATAGAAACATGCTTTGTCTTAGAGTGAAATACCAGATTCTTTGATATATCAATTGTTGCTGAATTATCATAATAAATGATTATCGGTTCTTTGCATTTTACCTTTATATCAATTGTTGCTGAATTATCATAATAAATGATTATCGGTTATTTACATTTTACCTTTATATCCTTCAACATTTGCTTGATCCATAATACTTGAGTACAATTAGTTGTTGCCGCAACATATTCTGATTCTGTTGTAGATAATGATGTACAAGTCTGCTTCTTACTTATCCATGAAATCAATCTTCTGCTAAGAAAGAATGCACCGTCAGTGGTACTCTTTCTGTCATCTACATCTCCTACCCAATTTGCATCTGTATATGCACATAAATCAAAATTTTCATCCTTAGGACACTATAAACCAAGATTTGATGTGCCTTGTAGGTATTGAAAAATCTTTTTTACTGTTGATTCATGATTTTCTTTAGGATTGCTTTGAAATCTTGAAACAATACACATTGCATTCATTATATCAGGTCTGGTTTGTGTCAAATATAGTAATCCTCCAATCATAGATTTGTACCTTGTCGGATTATTAGGAGCTGAATCCTCCTTCAATGTCAATTTATCAGTTGTAGTCATAGGAGTGCTTACCAGTTTGGAGTTTTCCATACCAAATTTCTTTTAGAGTTCCTTCAAGTACTTTGTTTGACATATAAATATACCTTTATCTATTTGTGAAATTTGCAAACCTAGAAATTTTTTATGTCTCCAATCATAGACATTTCAAATTCTTCTTGCATCTGGTTAGCAAAGTCTTTACATAATCCATCTTCACCTCCAAAAATGATATCATCCACAAATACTTCAATAACCAAAATATCATCATTGGTAACTTTGTAATACAAATTGTTGTCAACATTACCTTTTGTGTAACCAAGCTTCAAAATATATTTATCCAATCTAGCATACCATATAAAGCTTGCTTCAATCCATATAAAGATTTCCTTAACCTGCAAACTATATCCTTGTTATCTATCAAAGAAAATCCATCAGGCTGTTCAATGTAAACTTCCTCCTCAAGATCTCCATTCAAAAATTTATATTTTACATCCATTTGATAAACTTTATAGTTGTTATGAGCTACAAATGCAAGAAATAGTCTATCCGCCTCAATTGTGGCTATCGGTGCAAAGGTTTCATTATAATCAATTCCTTCTTTCTGTGAATAACCTTTACAAACTAATCTTGCTTTGTTCCTGATTACTTCATCATCCTCATTAAGTTTATTTCTATATACCCATTTAGTTCTAATTATATTTTTGTCTTTAGGTCGGGGAACTAAAGTCCAAGTATTATTCTTTTCAATTTTTTCTAATTCATCTTCCATTTCTTTTATCCAATGTTCATCCTGACATGCTTCAATAGCAGATGCTAGTTCAACTTGAGAAATTAAACATACCTCTTCATTTGCCAATCTTCCTCTAGTCATAACACCTTGATTCTTGTTTCCAATTATCTAATTCTCTGAATGATTCAATCTTACATACCTAGGTTTGTTCTGATTTACATTCATAAATTGTTGTTCTTCAGTCACAGTAGAGTTCTTTGATGATGCCGGTGTGACTGGATCTTCACTCTGTACTGGTGCAATTTGTGCTGATTCATTTATAATCATTTCAACTGTCAGTTCTACAGATCTTGAATCTCCTCTAAAATGTTCATCTATCTTCACATTAGTACTCTCAATGATTTTCTGTAACCTTTTATTAAAACATCTATATGTCTTGCTTCTAGAAGAATAACCAAGAAATATTCCTTCATCACTTCTAAGATCAAATTTACCAATATACTCATCTCTTCTAATATAGAATTTGCTTCCAAAATTTTTGAAGTACTTAAGAGTAGGAGTATGACCAAGCCATAGTTCATAAGGGGTCTTACCGGTTTCACTTTTGATGCGAACTCTGTTGAAAGTATAAACTGTTGTATTCACTGCTTCTCTCTAGTACACATGAGATAGATTTGCTTCCATTAACATGGTTCTTGCTGCATTCATAATAGTTTTGTTCTTCCTTTCCACAACTCCATTCTGCTGGGGTGACCGGGGTGCTGATAGTTGTCTTTTGATTCCATTCACTTCACATAATGCATTAAATTCTCTAGATGTAAATTGTCCTCCTTGATCTGATCTCAAACATTTAATTTTCTTGTCGGTTTCATTCTCTATCATTGCCTTGTATATCTTGAATCTTCCAAATGCTTCTAATTTCTCCCTGAGAAAAGTAACCCAACACATTCTAGAATAATCATCAATTATTAGCATAAAGTATCTATCACCCTGTAGACTTCTTGTTCTTGTCAGACCACACAAATCAATATGAATTAAATCAAGAATATTATTGGATTTCTCGGTAATGCTCTTAAATGTTGTTCTAACTTGCTTTCCCATTTGATATTCCTTACATACCGGATTATGAGGTTTCACAATCTTAGGTAAATCCCTTACTACCTTAGTTGAACTGATCTTTATAATGCAATCAAAATTCACATGACAGAGTCTTTTATGCCATAACCAACTTTCATCAATGTGTGTAATCAAACATGTCGTATCACTAGTATTCTAATGAAAGATATTACCTTTAGTCTGATTACCGGTTGAAATCTCCAATCTAGTTCTGTTTATGATTTTGCATTTTCCATTGTTGAATTATAACTAAAATATTTTTTCCACTAACTAACAAACACTCAAAAGATTGTGCTTTAAACCTTCTACATAATAAACATTGTCAGTATTATGCTTACCATCCAAAGATATAGTGCCTCTTCCTTTGATTAAACAAGCTTTATCATCTCCAAATCTTACTAGACCTCCATGAATTTCCTGAAATGATAAGAATTTTCTTTTATCACCAGTCATATGATGCGAGCATCCACTATCTATAATCCATTCATCCTTTTCTTTAATTTTTACTACCATTTCTTAGTCTACCGGTTTAACAATAGGTGTCGGTTGATCTTCTTTTATTGTAACAAAAGCTCATCTGCTATCTACTGGATCTTCATCTGAGTCATCTATAACACCTTCATCTGCATAGTAACATGACTTATCTCTATTTTTCTTAAATCTGTATCTCTGATATTCAGGGTTAGGCTTATATGTTCTTTTTGCTTCCTCCCTTAGTCTTGCATGTCTATCAGGACATCTAGAAGCCATATGACCAAATTTATTGCAATTAAAACACTTGAAAGGTGCTTTACCTTCATACTTACTTCCTGCTGGTCCTTTAGGCATCTTTCTTGCAAATAGTGCTTCAAGTTCTTCATTTTCTCTTTTCATATCTTCAAGTTCTTTTGCATAAAGTGTTTTCCAATCAGTTTTGTTAGATGATGATGATGCTGATGCTGATGATGATGCTTTGAAAGCTAAATTAGTCTTGACTTTAGCAACAAGACCAAATTCCTCAAGCTCAAATGCTGAAAGTTTTCCAACCAAAGTATCTCTAGAACCAGATGTATTAGGCATTGTTCTCAACTCATTAATAGAAGTCACTTTCATTTTGTAAGCCGGTGGAAAAGCTCTTAAAACTTTAGAAACAATTTCATCTTCACTTAAAGATCCTCCACAACATTGTATTCCTAAAACAATTTCATTAACTCTTTTCATAAATGCATAAATTCTTTCATCTTCTTCCATTTTTAAATTTTCATACTTGAACCAATAACATTCCAATTTTGCAATTTTGATAGTGGTATCTCCTTCATTCAATGTTTCCAATTTATCCCAAATAGCTTTAGCAGTAGATTGGTTTGATATTCCCATGATTTGCTGATCTGATAATGCGCTCAGAAGTGCTTCTCTTGCTTTGCAATCATTCTCCAAGTCCTTAGCCAATGTCAGTGGATGAGGTTGATTTGGAGTAGGACCAACATAGCCATTCTTAGTAACATCCCATATATCTCTTCCAATGTAGTTCAGATGTGTTTCCATTCTGATCTTCCATATACCATAGTTAGTTCCATCAAGTTTCAGACTGTCCTTCCACAAAATATTTGTTGCCATAGGATCTCCTCAAGCTATTAGGCTTTTGCAAAAAGAGGACTCAACTCTTATACCAATTGTTAGGAACCAGGAAGGACAACTAAGAGGGGGGGTGAATCAGTTGTGAACCAGTTATCAATAATTTATAAATCAAAATAGATTATTCCAACTTGAAACTTAGTTTCGGTAAACCAAACTTAAATGCCAGTAAAACAGATTAATAGTAATAGTAGTACCAGTTTAACTTAATGTATAAAACAGAAAGAGAAACAACATCCACAACACATGACATAAAGATTTTGACATGTGTTGGTTAACATATTTGTCTCCTTCTTGAAATTTTAACTATTATATTCTTAAAGCAAAATATGACTCTGTTTTACCCTTTAGAAAGAAACAAATATACCGACAGTTGGAAGAATTAATGACAATTCAACCTCTGCATTAGAGGGCAACTCCTCATATGATTTACAATGAATTAACTATATAATTGATTTTTGTAACACTTTTAACCAAAAAGTATTGAAAAGGCTTCAACATTTATCCATCGACACAAATAAACGCCTAAATTTTCCTAAGAAATTGCTTAAAGAGGAGTTCACAGACTCCGATTAACATATGTTTACTGCATACATTCAAAACAAAATGTAAAATCAACACAAGAAACTAGCACCTTAACTGAGACTCTCTCATGCCTCACAGGGCAAGGGGGATCAATTTGATTTACAACATGTGAGTCATCCAACAATCTATAATAAATATGAACCAAAAAGAAATGCAGAGATAACTGATTATCAGATTAAATTATGCCCACATAACAACGTAAGAAGAATTATGAATCTTAGAATGCACAGATTCAAAGATGTCTCAACATTCCATTAATAATCAGTCATTACTTTATTTTCCACAATTCATATAAAAAAATCTTCTATTGTTTCTAAAATCACAGTTTCAGAACCCATTCAAAAGCAAGCTTTTCAGCTTAAATAACCACCAGGCCATAGTTTTTACATAATTGACAAATAACATTTACTTTCACTTTAGTGAAAGAAACCGTTCAGATGACACAAAAAGAAAGCTAAACTAATAGCCGCTAAAAGACCAACATTTCATTGTAGTATAACTAAGCATCTATTGCAACTGAGGAAGTTACGGGCTTGTCCTATTTTGTCACGGATCCTCGCCATTCTAGGTTTGTGGTTGAAAAGTTCAGGATAACTTGGAAATAGGGCAGGCCAATGTGTATGATCCTTTGCTTCCACACTTCCTTGTCCATATTCACCTGCGTGACCTTCACTTTGTGAACCTCCAAGTGATCCGAACAGACAATGAGAATTGATTCAATCCTTGCTACTTTTGAAAAGTCATCGGTAGTCAAAGATTTTGCGGTCTGAATGGAATGAACTCTATCTTGAAAGACTTTAATCATGTCTGCAACTTCCTCAATCACTTTAGCTCCCTCCTTCATGATTTGAATATCAATACATTTAAGGTCCTTCTATATAGTGTCAATCAAATCAGTCAGCCACCTGCATAGCTTAGTGGATTCTTCATGGCCCTGCCCAATGATTGAGTTGCGCCATTCCACATTTTTCTTTGACACATATAGCACATTGTCATCTAGGTTCTCCATTGGTTTCTCAGCTAAGAACTTCGCCACTCCATACTTCTAAACATCATTCATTTGTGTGAGGACCGCTACCCACTTAACCCTTTTCTTTTCCTAGGTGACTGTCTCCAGCTCAAGTTCTTTACTCACAGTTTCTGCATCTTTATAAACCTTGACCAGATTAGTAATATATTTCGATCCTTGTTGAATTATTAGATCCAACCATTTGTTGAACATCTCCGTCACTACCCTGTTCCTTTGAACTTGATCAAGCATCTTCTGGTTTGCTGGAGACTTGGGGTCAAATGACACTGGTATCTGTGATAATGGTTGAGGATTTGGATTATGAATAGCATTAATGTACTCTGCCATTTGTGCGACCATTTGTTTCATTTCTCTCTTGTCTTTTTCATCTTTCCAAGTCCTGGAGATTATCCTCTTTGTATAAGATTCCAAATGTTTTACATCCATGACCCTTGATGCGATGCCCAAATCTATTTTCTCCATAATAAAATCTTCCTCTGTAGCCTTATCTGCATCTCTCCTTGGAATGTGCTTGGCCACTTCAGCTGTCCAGTATTCTGTTGTGTCATCCATATCAAGCATTGCTTGTGTTTTGAGATTTTTGGGCTTTAATGCTTTTCCTAGGCACTTACTAACCATGTCCTCCAGTGGGATGGTGACCGGCACCACACTCCTTTTCTTTCCAATGGTGGCTTCCAGCCATCTTGGAGCATTGGTAGATCCTTTAGATGGCAGGGTGACTTGTGTATCTAGGGAAGTAACGATTACCAGGGCATTCATGGGATCCTACTGAGTTCCTACTCCTTCATTTGTATCCACTTCTTGTATCCTAGGTTCACTTTGATCCTGTGGGTCCATTATTTGTTTAGTCTCTTCACTGGGGTCTAAATCCACCATGACCTATTGCAGAATAGGCTCTCTACTCTTCTTCTTGCTTCTTGACCGGGTTACTTGGGCAACTGTAAGACTGGATGGTGACCTTCCTGACCTTCTTGGTGGTATTTTCTCTACAACGGGCTTTGAGACACCTGCAATATTAGTAATTTTATTAGTGGCAAAAATAGGAGATTAAACCAAGATGTGTGAATCACTTCTTGATTTGTGTGGGGACATGGAAGGACCCTCCTTGAATTTCAGTTTCCTCAACCATCTCTCTATTCTCCTGACAACATTGAAGGTCCTTGTTTGAATGCTATCATCTTCTTTTTTGTTCCAGTCAATTTCTGGAATCGGTTTCCCTTCAATCTCAGTACCAAACTCAGGGTCCAGGACATCTTCCTCTGTATCTTCCAATACACCTAATGTATTAATTGGGAGTCTTAAGACAATTATCTACTGCAAAGTGAATCTTGACCATAGCCTCTTTCTCACTTCATGCTCATCCTTGCAATTTTCCCAATAATCTTCTATCTGGGGTTCATGGCAGAAATGATTGTCTATGTTAAGGTTCTCCCTTTCATAACCTTTGTTGTCAAATCTTCACCTAGCTACATATGGTTGCAGATTCATCCTTTTGAACTCCAGTTCCAGATTCAAAGCATCTGATACCAATTTGCAGCTGTAATACCAAAGCTCAACAAGAAAAACCACCTCGGATTCTCCCTTTGCCCCTAGTCTTTTATCTATATGGGCTAGCTGCCTACTCACCTCTGTAAGTACAAAGCTATCAAAGGCGTACCTGGGCAATTTGAATGGTTGGCCTTCAAAACCACCTACCCATATGTAAGTAAATCATGGAAATTGGATAAAGAAGCTTCCATAAATACTCACTAACTCCATAGCCTCTATGGACATCCTCTTGTTGGCATCACCCTGGAGTTCAAAGGTCAGTCTTCCCGTAAAGACTCCATTCCATTTGTCAATTTCTTCAACATATCTTTGTTGTTGCAACAATGGGTAAAAATCATAAACCCTCATTCCATCAATCCAAGGTTCATTGGGTAATCTAGGCCAATCCTTTGTGCAGGATAAAATATAAAATAGGTAAGAAGACATGTAAAACCCACTCATACCCACAAAGTTGCTTAACCCTTTGTGAAGCCTCTTTTCAATTACCAGAGACCAATCCATAAATCTGTCACCAGATAGAACCACTTGGACGAAAAAGTACATCCAATCTTTCCAATAAAAGGAATGTGAATTTCCTTTTACTCTGTTTAAAAGCACAACAATGTCCTACACCTCAGTGATGAGGTATTCTTTGGTTAAGGGTTTAGGTAGTTGTGATCCTCCTTTCTGAGCCCTCAAGAGCCAATTTCTTGCAATTACACTTCTGTACTTGCTCTTCTTCTCTGAGAAATAGGCGTATGAATTTCCAATGGTCCAATCCTCATACTCCACTTTATGCGGAATTCCCATTGTCACCATCACTGTTTCCCTATTAATATGGACTAACACTTCACCATCACTAGTTTTGATACATCTGTTCTCAAAATCATATCTGTTCATACAAGCCAACACTAAATCTGGACACGACGCGGCTAATGGAAATACAACAGCTTCCACAAGACCACTCTTAACTATCTTCTGCATTAGCGACCCAACTTGAGGATTCTTATCCCTTTCAAGGAAATTCCCCAAATCTGCATGAACTAAGGAGGTGTCTTCCATTTCCAACAAGATACTCACTAAACATGAGGTTCGGTCAAGCTTTGGCAGCATAGGCCTCATTTTAACTATCTATTCCCTTAACCAAGAAATTCTAGCAACAATACAATATGCTACCCCAATAGTTTTTCAGATCTTCCCCTTTTCTATACTGATAAAAATTCAGTGCACAAAGAAACACAACATAGGAGAAGACAACTAAACTTACCCGATAACACCATGAAAACTGGAAATTCTTCTGGAGAACAGTGCTGGATTTACCTTCGGTGCCTCTAATTAATTGAAGTCAGGCAATTGCGACCTTCCTAAATATGGAAATAAACTCATACATCTTCCTTTAATCAGACAGACAAATATCAATAGGGTTGCACATGCTTCATCATGATTTACTTCAAGCGTGCGAAGTAATGGTGAAATGACAAACCTAACACCTTCTTAATTAGCCATCACTTCCGCACAGGAAATTTGATATTTTCATGATTACTTTCCACATTTAGAATTTCAAAAAAGCTGAATAAGGGAATATTCCTTCTTGTCGTGTCGCTTTTATTTCCACCAAAAAGCTTTTCGAATTAGTTTGAAAAGAACTTATGAACCTTGAACCACTTGAACATGAGGTTCAATGGTTCAAGTCCATTTAAGAAATAAAACAGTAACGGTCGGCACATAAACAACACCAGGAACGAGCGACAAAGAAAAGGAATAATTAAAGTGAAACTTGAACCTCTTGAACTGCTTGAAATTTGGTTCAAGGTTCAAGACTGAATATTGACTTAACATAAAAAGAAAGACTTGTGCTCATCATATAACAATACATTGACGTGACCCACTAAAAAGTCATTTTTGAACCTTGAACCCTTGAACCACTTGAACACGAGGTTCAATGGGTTCCAAAACTTCAATGACCGAAGACCAAGTGAACTCATTTGAAAATTTGGTGACAAAGACCGAAACAACTGACTTTTTTTCTTTTTTAAAACCACGCTTTGAACATTGAACCCTTTGAACCTTTTAAAAAAAAGAGTTCAACGATTCAATTACGAAGAGAACAAATGACCCGATGGAAACAAAAGGCACAAAAAGATAACCCGTAAATTGGAATATATTTTTTTTTTAAAGGAAAACTTACGGGTGGACTAACAACGTGGAAACCATGTAAGGGGAAAAACCACAGTGGGAAACCTTACCCACAATTAGATGATACTACTGCAGATAGTAAGTGTATACAAATGGGGTCTGCACATGCAGAAAGGCCAACCGCCTAGAGTTGACTGCTCAATCACAAAATAGGAGTCACATTGACTACAATTGGATGGTTAAATCCAATAACAATGTACTGCCTAAGAATAACATCCGTAATGTTGGATTCAATACCAGTTTAAACTCTGAACATGAGTGTCAAACACCTTCATAACCTTCCTTCAACCTTCAGATAATGTCTGTGTGATTCGCACAAGGATCTTCTTATTTTTTGCTATTCAATATTTGCACACACTCATCATGATTATTCTTCAATAAGATCTTACAATCATATATACAAAACCTAAGACCTATACATGAGGTCGGCTCACTAAAGATATTACAATAAAGTCAATTACAAATAAGTCTTGATGCGATACAATA
This sequence comes from Cryptomeria japonica, assembly GCF_030272615.1. NCBI lineage: Eukaryota > Viridiplantae > Streptophyta > Pinopsida > Cupressales > Cupressaceae > Cryptomeria > Cryptomeria japonica. The sequence goes on along the minus strand of NC_081410.1, from coordinate 465,410,715 downwards.
TGTCAGCTCAATACATTTGCCACATTATCCAATCAATAAACCATTTCCAACACGTGTCGTGCTGATCTAGAATAGATATCATGTACCAGTCCATAACCTAGACCTATCTACCAGTAAAGGAAAATCTGTCAACCCGATTAGACCAATAAGAAAAACACCAAATCCAAACATCCAATCCATGTCTTTGACATAACCAAATGATCTCCAGATGATAACAAGTCAACATCACTACCGGTGAACCATATATCCTACTGGTGAACATATACCGGTGACTGTGCATAAGCCAATATCCATGCCGGTGAACACAATGTGTCAGTTCAACAATAAACCAATATAACCATAGTGCTAAATCAACAATGTAGACTTCCAAGAAGATAAGTGTTGACATCAATGAAAAAACCAATGCAACACATGATGAAGTCATCCATAATACCAACATGTAGTAGTGTGTATATCATTATCATACATAGAAAAATCATTTGAAACCTCTTACTCTAAAAATATAATAAAATATGGCAATACATTAAACAAGAAAAAATGTTCTTTACGATACTCATCACATGCTAGCATATGTTTCCAGAACAATTAGCTCCATGAGTTGACCCATTTGATTCCTCCATGTGACATACATATTCTTCTCAATGTAAAGAGTTGTAAATGTAATCTAACCATGAATTCTTGTTAGCCTCTTCACTAAATTTGAAAACATGTTGTTCTGTATCATTGCAGTTACCTTTAATCCAACTCATCAAGTTGGATTCCTATTGCTTCAAGTTTTTGTTGATGCACGCATGGATATGCTCTCCTCATCACTATTAATAAAAGATGGAAATAAATAAATAAGGACATCAACTCCTTGTTTCCATTATTTTCCATTTTTTGTTCCAACATATTTTGTTCACCCTTCTCCTACTATGACTTTTTTTTCTTTTTTCTTTTAGCTAGTCTAATTTTTCATTATTCATGACATGCGAGGGCTCAAAAATACCGAGAAACATCTCCATATTTTTCTCATCAAATAAAACATCTTGCTAGATGATAGGTCCACCCTCGAAGAGTTAAATAGTGTTAGGACAAGAGATCTAGTCTAGTGTAGGCTTTTTTAAGGGAATCTAAGGAGGTCATTGAGTCTCTTGAGGAAGAAAAGACTCTTAAGGGGGTAGTTCTTGTAAGATGGTAGATTGAATTTGCATAGGTATATGTTCCTACAAGGGGTAGGAACCTTTAAAACTTAGAATTTTAAAATAAGGAACTTGGGGATTGGTTTAATTTTTGCATAACTTATTTCTCCATAGTTGCTAACTATTGGATTTGTTCTTTAGCAATAATTTTCCTAGCAAGATTATTCTCAAGTTGTCATCTCTATATTTCCATTTTTTGTTGATGAATATGAGATTAATAATCAAGTTGACATTTTTATAGATTGTATTCTTATTCTTTCTCAATGACCCTCAATAGTTGTTGGAAGTTTAACATTATATCTTCACACTAATATTTTCCAAATTATTCATGTTTTATAGTTGAATGGGAGGATAATCATGTTGACTATGTTGGGATTAAGTTGTCTCAAGCTTTGCAAGTCCTAACATTGGTATTTGTATTTATTTATTTAATAGTTGGTTTATTTTTACAAGCTTGCTACATAATTTTGTTTGCACGTGTAAAAGTACAAAGTTATGTTACACTTTTATAAAGGAAATATCCAACACTAATCCAACTATTTGAATTTTTAGTGTATTTTATGTTTCTATTTTTTATAAAAATTTAAAATATTATGATATAATTTTTATGAAATTGATAGTATAATTTAATTGTTAATAAAATGCTAAAAATTGAAGTTACATGGAACGTCGCTATTTACATAGTAATGTTATTTTCCTTTTCATTTTTTTTTTGTGTATTTATAACTTAAAATTTTAGTGCATTAATTTTATTTTTCTAATACTGATAAATAAAAAAAATTAAATAAATAATATGCATGTATTGAAAATAAATTGTTTTCATTCAACATCACCTTTTGACTTAACACTTTATCTAAAATACAAAAAAAACTATATACCATCTTGACATGTACTCTTTTATCTAATGTATCATGTTTTTTAAAAATAAATAAATAAATTTAAAAATATTTACTTTACATGATAACAAACCTTATATTTTGGTGTTGATAACCTACCTTTAGTAAAAATTAAAAATAAAATAAAAATAATAATTAACTATTAAAAAATAATATTTTTAAATACTACTCTTATAGATCTTCAAAGGGGTATTTTTATAGTTTTAAAATGTATTATTTACATGAGTAGGAGTTGTTGAAACATCAAGTTTTTAAAATAATTTTATTTTATTGGTATATTATCCTCAACATGGTGTTACATATGCGTTTAGTGAATAATTTTGGCTAGAAAAGCTATAGGCATATCTAACTTAGCTTAAATGAATCTAGCTCTAGCTCATATGTTTGACCAAAATTATTTTAGTTAGAAATACTTAAGTTACGTTGTGTTGATAAGTTGGCCTAAATGTGACACAACTTTGTACTTTTACCCATATGTTATTTTATCATCTAATGGGAGTTGGCATGTTGACTTGTCATTCTACTAGGAAGGTGACATGGAATATTTTATCCTCACATGGAAGTAGACATCCCACTTAGAGGATCTTGGATGCTTGTGAGGTAGGTGATAAGTTTCATGTAATGAAAAAAATATGACAAGTGAAGAGGGGAAAATCTAGAGCCTAATGGTTAGTGCATAAACCAAGATAAAACATAAGTAAATGCATTCAAATACACAAATAAACCATTACACCTTAGTTCTTCACTTCTTCCTTTGATTGAGCTTGATGAAGTAGGGGCGCCCTTGTTTCTCTACTTGATTTTCTCCTTGGATGAGGATTGTGGATTTCTCTCCACACACAACAAGATTGGTTGGATTTGGATTGAGTTTGAATGATGATGGATATGGATTAGATGAGAGAAGATTTGAGGATTATGATGATGTGATGGATGATTTTGGAATTAAAATTAACAACATAAGATTAGATGAGAAGTGCATGATTTTTGAGGATAGGAGACTCCAATTTATAGATTGGAGGAGGCCAAAATAAAGACCCAAGATTGATTTTGGGATGAAGGGTTGCGATCGATTTGAGAGGGAGCACATGGATTGAGAGGACAAGGTGTGGAGACCAATAGATATGCCATAAAGGCATTTCTTGTCTCTATTGGAAAATGCACACTCCAATGAGAAATTGTAGGTGATTGAAGGTATTGTCATTGATGGAAACCTTACAATCATATGATACTGGCAAGCACTGACACCGGCAAAATCTACACCGACACCGAAAAGAAAGATTACCAGCACCCTGGCCGACACGAATTTTGTTTAATTGATTTTGTATTTAATTGTAAAAACCTTTTGTAAGCCGACATGGAAGATTGTAATAAGACTCATATAAGTATGAGATCTTGTAGATCATTTAGGATATATAGATGGAAGAATTATTGCAAACCTAATGTGCGAATTGTAAGGCAGATTTTGGATAAGGGTTTATGATTATTGTAGAGCTTAAACTGGTACTGAACCTGGCATAGCAGATGTTGATCTAAAGCAATACATGACATTGTATTTGTGTAATCCATTTTTGTAAGTCAGTGAGACTTCTTTTGTAACTGAGCAGTGAGCTCTAGGCACTTGACCTTCCTACATGTGCAGGCCCCTATTGTAACAATAATATTCTCTTATTGGCTAGTAAGTGAATATTATGGGTCACAAATCCCACCCGAGGTTTTTCCCACACCGGGTTTCCTCATTAAAATATTGTGTTATGGTGTGTCTTTCATGTTTTTCTTATTGTTCTTATTTGTTGCATTAATTTTGGTTTACTGGTACATAGTTTTGGTATGCTTTTCATATAATAAGTTCAGAAAATTCTTTAACCGATCAAATATTGATTCACCCCCGCCTCTCAGTATCTTTGGGAATCCTAACAATTGGTATCAGAGCCTGGTCCTCTATTTTCAAAATCCTAACAGCTTGAGGAAGATTCTGACACCACTAGAGATGGAAAACTTGAGAAAGCAATTGGAAACAACTCTTTTAGACTATGATGCAGAAAAAGTGAAGAATATCAAACTTGAAGATGATCTAAAGGCTACATAGGATATCATTCAAGGACTTCAAGAGAATCTCACTCTTGTAAGAAATAAGAGAAGAGAACTTTGTGAAAAGATGCAAAATGATGATGATGATGATGAAAAGGAAACTCTTAATGATCTGGTAAACAAACTGAGACAAGAAAATAGTACAGTGAAGAATGAGATGTAGGATATGACTATGAGATTTTGTAAAGAGACTGAAAATTGGAAGAAGAATGAAGATGACTTGGTTAGAAGACTAAATGATGTTGGAAATGAAAACACAAGACTAAGTCATGAAAATGATATGTTGAAGACAAACTTGATGCATACACAAAATGACACAAATGAACTCATGAGACATAAAGGAATCTTGGAGAATGAATTGGCTGTTGCAAATCAACACAAGGAGAAATTTAAGAAAAGTTCAGAAGAACTTGATGACATGCTGAAGAATCAGAAACCTAATGGTGATACAAATGGCCTTGGATTTGAAGTTGGTGAAAGCTCCGGTACTGCAAACAATCATGATCACAACAAACTGGTAAGACAACCTAATGCTTACAAATTTAATGGGAAATGCTTTAAGTGTAACAAGTATGATCATAGAGAAAATTAGTGTAGATCTAGAAATTATCAAAACACTAATACACCCATCGGTCAATGTTCTAAATGCAACAAAGTTGGTCATAATTCAGAAAATTGCAGAATGAACGTAAGTTGTTATATTTGAGGAAGATTTGGACACTTATTTAATCAATGCCGAACACACATTGACATAGGATATGGAAAAGCTATTAAAAAAAACAATGTGACTTGTTATGCTTGTAACAAGATTGGACATATTGTAAAATTTTGTAGAAGTAAGACATCACCGACAAACAACAAAGGACCCAACTTGAAAGGTAAAGAAAAAGTTGAAGAGGTAAAGCAAGAATTCTCAAGACAATGGATTAGAAAGTCAGATCAGAATTTTGATAGGAATACTCCTCCACTAGTAGAACAGAGTATCACTCCACCGACAGGAGACTCTTCATCTAACTGAAGAAAAATCCTTTGGAGGTTTGGCAACAAATTGAAAAACATGCTAATATACCCTCAGTTGATGGTGAGAAGTTGAATTACTTCTTTACTGGGAGATGAGTTAAGTTTTTGACTTAACCGGCAGGCATTAAATGTGGTAGTTGAAAGAAATAACATTAAAAAGAAAGTGTTTTGGCTCCTTTTTCATTCACCGAGCATTCAAATCTCTGAGAGCGTGAAAATCCTAAGTGAAGGCATCCTTAGCAAAAAATGGAGCAGTTCATCCAAGCACTCATCCTAAAGGCAGATTGAGGTATTTAAAGCTATGGCTTCTTCATCTACACTTGAATTTATTGCAAACCCTACTGTGATTGAGGTTATCAAGTGTCCTAGACCCGTATTCAAACTGATTCCTGAAATTGCGAAAAAGGATGATACCCTAGGAGCATTTTCGAAAATACCTAAGGGAGTAGTTTATGCAGAGGATCCTAGAATGCATATACATTGTCATATTGAGGAACTAGGAGATGATGAAATTAAGAACATGTATAGAACTGTAATCTGTAATGCAAATGGTAATATCAAACTAGAACACAAGGTTGTGGAAACCCTAGGTTTTGTGGATATTCTTAGCATTCCTAATTTTCCTGAAGATGTGATAAGAATAATCCTAAGCAAAGTCCATGGCGAATTCTTTTGGTTGGATTCCATCCATAAGATCACTAAAGAGGCAGTTAGGGCAGTAACATGCTTACCTTCCACCGGTAGCAGACCTGACAGAACTAAGAAAGTTTCTAATGACACTGTGTTGAACTTAATTGGCGCAACATTTGACAAAAGATCCCTAAGAGTCAATGATGTGAAAAAATTCAATGTTAGATTTGTCAGTATGATTCTTGGCTATAAGGCTACACATGCAAATAGGTTAAACTCAGTATCCAACCTATCTATTAAAAGTGCATATGACATGGTGAATGACAATGCAAGAATTGATGTGTGTGAATGGCTTAAAGATGAGTTGATAGACAACTTGAAGAAAATCAAAGGTGATAAGAAGGGAACTTTCAGATTTGGAAATCTACTTGTATGTTTAATGCTATACATTTCCAAGGAAGTACTCGGTATTGGTAGGAAAGACTTTGGTTTTGATATACTGGTAGGAAAGCAACTGCTGGATATATTAAACAACATGGGATATGATAGAGAGAAACATATAAATGAAAATTTTCAAGAACTGAAGGCTAGAATGAATACAAGAATAAGGTTATCTCAAGAAATTGTTGATAAGTATCAAAAAGAGATATGCTTTGTAATTAAGAAAGATGAAATCTGGATGGAGGCAATTGTCCCTAGGACTATTTGGGTAACCAAGATGGGATATGAGATAGATGATAACATAATTGAGACTTATGCAAAAGCCCTCCTTGAAGCACCAAAGGAACCATCTGAGAAAGTTTTTGGCAATGCAGAAACAATTGAGAGTGGCATCCAATCTCAGAAATGAGTCAAGAAAACTGAACAAATAGTGAGGAAAGGTACAAGACAAGCTAAAGCAATAAAGGAAGATGTATTAAAGAAAATTGGTATTAAGGAAAGTGAATTGGAAGGAATTCAACTAGAAGCACATCTTTCACAGGTTGCAACTTCTTCTGACAGTGAGATACCGACTTTATTCAAAAGGGTAGATAGGAAAAGAAAACCCTCACTGGCACCATCTCCTACACCCAGAAAGACAAGATAAAAGAAACAGGTAGTTAGGCCTCTAGCTAAGAAGTTAACCCCAAAGAAAAAGAAGGAAAAATAGGCTATTGCTCCACTAGACAAACTTCTAAGTGAAATAACTGAGGATGGAAAATTGAAAAATATAAGAAAGCTGTATAACACACTTTCCAACGATGATAAAGAGAGTATAGAGAATAGTGTAATTTTACATTCAGACATATACAATAAATTTTTGATGGAGATTGTTGATGATATACCCAATGATTTATACAAAAGACTAGAAGCTAGAAGGGTAGCTATTGTTGAGTTAGATAAAAAGATAAAAATAGAAAAATTACTTGCAATTCACCTAATGAACTCCACTAAAGAGATAGATGAATTAATCAGTGAGGCCAACCAGACAACATTTTCAATAGGTCACCAACATGTAGCACTAATGGCAGACAAAATGAATGAAATCTCTGAAGAAATTGCAGATCAATGGGATATATTCTTTGTTGAAAAGGAGAAACAAGAACTTAAAAAACCTAAGACCATAAGAGTCTACCAAAAGGACAAGGATAAGGGGAAAGGTAAGGTAGGTGGACCTCTAAGCCTAAAGATAACTGATAACTTTCCTCCACCTCTTTTTGATACTCCACCAGTAGAAACTGTTGACACACTGCCGACAATAAAGAGTATGGAGACTCCTCATAAAGATACAAATCCCGAGTCTGAAATTTTGTACACTATGAACATAGACACTCAGGAGGTAAATATTGTGGTTGATAAAGAGACCACTGAAGATAAGAAGAAAGATGTGGCTATTGAGCCATCGGTTGTAGATGTTGAGATTGGGATTGAGACACAAATTGAACAATCAGTTGATCCCCTATCTACTGGAATTGTGATTGATACAAACATTTCTAAACCCACTGAGCTAGAACAACCAGCTAACAACACAGTGAAACCAGTTGAGATATCGATAGTGGACAGTATAGAGGTGGATACTGAGAAACCGAAAATGAATACTGAGACTTCATAAGAGAAACTGACAATAGACAACACTGAGGTAAACAAAGAAAAACCAGCAGTGGACACTACAGAGAAACCATCAGAGCAACAGGCTCTTGCTGAGGAAAACACAAAGAAACAGGTTGAGAAACGTGAATAGAAAAAAGTTGAGGTACAAGTTCATACAGAGACAGTGCCACCGACTTCATTTGAAAAGCCCAAGCCTTTGGTAGTGGAAACACAAACTCAAACAGATCCTCCAAAGAAAGAGGAAAGCAAAGCTACCACTACAACCATTAGACTACAAATTATGAGAACAGTTGGACAGTCATCTGACACATCAATGACTAAATTCAGGCCAATAAAAGTAACAGAGGTATTATTGGATTCCATTAAGAAAATCACATAATGTAATGCACAAGCTTATAAGGCAATATATGACACTTTACCAATTTTGAAGATGATAGCTCCAAAGTGCAACATAGATAATGAAGATTATTTGAGCCAATTAGACACATTGTCTAAGTATATAACTAACAACCTAATAACACTGGACTAGATAAATGAAGATACATTCAAAGAGAAAATGAATAAGGAGAAAGAAAAATTCTTTGAGGAAACAGTGAAGAAGAATAAGGAACAAATGGAAACCTTATTACCGGCATTAGGAGAAACAATTTTGGATTTCAAGAAACTATATAGAGATACCTGCAAAACTGATATTTTGATAGAGGACGTAGATTCAGAGATCAACAAAGTAAAAAAAGAAATCAACAATAATGCTGACAATTTAATAGGAACATTAGATTCATTTTTGGAAGTTGAAAAGAATATTGCAGTTCTGAGGAGAAAATTGAAAAGTTAGAAAAAGATAAAGTTTAAGGCAAAGGATTTAAAATGCAAACTAGGCCCTAAACTGGATTACCTAATTTCTTTGAGAAAATAAATTTATGAGGCTCTGGTTCCCAGACTTAAGACACCAGAAGAGAAAATGCACATACTCACCGGTACAATTCAGAGAACATAAGTGACATTAAAGGACAACGAGAGGTTCAATGACAGTCAAAATTTTGCATTGCTAGACATCTATTAGATTGTAACCCACCAGTTACAAGGATCTAGGCAGGAACCACACTCCACTGATAGTGAATGACAACCTTTGTCATTGATGCCAAAGGGGGAGTTTGTTAGGTCCCGGAGACAACTGAGAGAGGGGGGGGTGAATCAGTTGTCAACTAATTTCAAACCAAAAACAACTTAACCAACTTAACGCTTAATACCGGTAAACCAGTTAAGTATGTCGGTAGACAGTGTTAACAGTTAATTGCTATATCGGTAAAGATTAATGTATGAAACATAAACAGAAAGTCATCCACAACACATAACACCAATATTTGTATGTGGAAACCTTGTAAGGAGAAAAACCATGGTGGGAAACCTTACCCACAATTAGATGATACTACTACAGATAGTAAGTGTACATAAATGGGGTCTGCACATGCAGAAAGGCCAATAGCCTAGAGCTCACTGTTCAATCACGAAATGGGAGTCACACTGACTATAGTTGGATGGTTAAATCCAATAAGAATGTACTGCACAAAATAACATCTTCATATGCTGGATTCAATACTAGTGTAATGTTGATATGCTTTCACAAAAACCTAACTTCACCTTCAAATGATGTCTTCATGTATAGCTCTGCTTAATCTCGCATATACCTTCACACAATTCTTTCTCGCATTCCACATCCGGTCTTACAAATAAGATCTTACATTTATACCATAACGTAAGACCAATTTTAGGAGGTCAGCTCTACAAGATATTACAATAAAAATATTTTACAAACAATATAATATCCGATGTAATAACTGATTGAATATGTCGGCTTAATGCATTTACAACAACAATTAATCATCTCCATAGTGTGCCATTCTGATCTAGAAAAGATAAACCTACCGGTGTAACCCTAGGTAAGCTCGGACCTATTTGCCGGTAAAAGCAAATATGCAAATATGAATATACCAATGATTAATTCTTCAAAACAAAGTGTCCACATGATGTCTTCGACATTACCAAGTGTCTCCCATATCATTCCAAGTGCCGGTGATCATTATATCCTGCCGGTGAACCATATACCAGTAACTGTGCAATAGTTACTTGCTTGCTGGTGAATGTTGCTGGATCTCCAAAGTGCTAGTGTTTTAGTAGGTGTTGACATCAATGACAAAACCATACCAAAATACCAACAGAGTAGTGGAGATGAGAAAATTGATCAGAAGAAAGACATCATCAGCTCAGGGGGAGCACACATTTTGGTAACACAGTTTCGACAAGTTTTGGTAGATTCTTTTTGGACACTTTTTGGATTTTTCTCATGAGTGTTACCATCAATGCCAAAGGGAGATATTGTTGGCAAATGCACACTCCAATGAGAAATTGTAGGTGATTGAAGGTATTTTCATTGATGGAAACCTTACAATCATATGATACCTACAGGTACCAACATACAGTTCACCGGTACCGAAAAGAAAGATTACCGGCACCCTGGCCGACAGGAATTTTGTTTAATTGTATTTTGTATTTAATTGTAAAAACCTTTTGTAAGATGACATGGCGGATTGTAATAAGACTCATATAAGTATGAGATCTCATAGATCATTTAGGATATTTAGATGGAAGAATTATTGCAAACCTAATGTGCAAATTGTAAGGCAGATTTTGGATAAGGGTTTATGATTATTGCAGAGCTTAAACTAGTACTGAACCTGGCATAGTAGATGCTAATTTGAAGCAGTACATGACATTGGATCTGTGTAATCCATTTTTGTAAGTCAGTGAGACTTCTTTTGTAACTGAGCAGTGAGATCTAGACACTTGGCCTTCCTGCATGTGCAGGCCCCTATTGTAATAGTAATATTCTATTATTGGCCAATAAGCAAACATTGTGGGTCACAAATCCCACCTAAGTTTTTCCCACACCGTGTTTCCTCATTAAAATATTGTGTTATGGTGTGTCTTTCATGTTGTGCTTATTGTTATTATTTTCTACATTATTTTTGGTTTACCGGTACACAATTTTGGTATGCTTTTCATATAATAAGTTCACAAAATTCTTTAACCAATCAGATACTGATTCATCCCCCCTCTCAATATCTTTGGGAATCCTAACAGTCTCCACACCTCTCAAGGTACATGGGAAAGAGCTCCCAAGTACACTAGGAAGAGAAAAAGAAATTAAAAATTCCTTGGAGAAAGGGGAGAGGAATTAAAAAAATCCAAAATAAGAGATGTGGGAAGACTAAATGGATAGAGGAATTAAAAACTCCTTGGGAAGAGGATGCATGGGAAGATTCAAAGAATTTGAATTTCTTTGAAAGGATCAAGGTGATTAGGGATGTGCAAATGATTAAGGGGATTGATTAGGTGGGTTAACGAGGGATTAGAGTGCAAGTGGGAAAGTTAGGAGGATGTGACTTGAGGAGAGAGAATGAGTGGAGGCATATGAAATTGGAGAATAATGATAATCATTCTTCTAGAAGAATTAATTAGGCTAAGTGAGGATTAGAAGAAGTGATTTTGTAGGAATCACATGACTTAAGCTAATTAATTGTCATTAATTAACTAGGAGGGGATTTAGAAGAAATAATGATTAAAAAGACTTTAGAAGAATGGGGTATAATTAATTTTAATAAATAAATTATTGGACTACAACGATAAAATTAATTAAATTTGATTTAATTAATTTTAAGAAGAAAGGTACTCAAAATTAATTTAATTAATTATGTCGAGAGGCTTAAATTAATTAAATATGAATTTAATTAATTTTAGGTGTCCACAACAAGATTCCTTGATGCACCTACTTATGATAGTTAATGACAAGCTATGATAATATTTTATGGCAACTTATGACTTTGGCTATTCTTGGAGGTAGGCACCCATGAATGTTAAGTTGTTTCATGTGTGAGGGTTCTTGCATGTTGAGGAATCTAATTGCATGTAAGGAAGGCACCCAATTTGGAAGATTCCTATGATAGTTTATGGCAATACTTCACATGCAAATAGGTTTCATGCATGCAAGTGTTGTGGATGTCTTGGGATTTCTTATAGGCTCATATGTGTATCACTTGGACTTAGGCATCCATTTTGGGTTCTTTTTCCTATGCATTTTAAAATCATAAAAGTGTTGTTATTGTTCATGTTGTAGTTTCTATTTGTTTTATAAGTGAAGTGTTATACTATCGAAATCAATCTAGGTTGTGGGTTGATTTGAATATACCTATTGAAGAAGCTATTGTATTGGGGTTGTATTGCACACACTATCTTCAATACATACAAAGTACTATGGTTTTGAAGTATGGATTTTTTTCTCTCAAAAGGGTTTTGCCCACATATATCTTGTGTTCATTGTGTTTATCTATTTACATGTTGCTTGTCTCTCTTTGAATGTGTTTTTTATTTTCTATAATAGTTAAAGATTGTAAAGAAAATTTGCACTATATCCCCCACTAGATTAGTGTTAGGAAGTATTTTCAGTGCATTTTTTTCCTTTCAGTTGGTATTAGAGCCTAGCCAGTTTTGGTTCCATTGTTGGGTAACAGGATTTTTATACTGATATCAATTTGAGTGGGAGATTTTGTAGAATATATTTAAAATATTGTTGCACGAAGAAGATAGTAAGAGCATCCAGAAAAAAGTTGGGATGGAGAATTTTAATGGCAACAACTTCGAACTATGGAAGTTGAAGATAGAGGATATGCTAGTAGATCAAGATCTATGGGTTGCAACATCCAGAGTAAAACCAATCTATATGACTCAAGATGTATGGGATATAATTTATCAAAAGCTAAGAGCTTCAGAAGGCTTTGTTTGGCAAAATTTGTGTTATTGAATGTCCATGAAGAGAAGACTGTGAAAGTTCTTTGGAAGAAGCTTGGAGATGTTTATCAGGCTAAATATCCTCTAAATAAGCTTTCCCTCATAAATAAAATGTATTCTCTGAAGATGGAGGATGGAGGATTAGTTGTCAATCATCTCAATTCATTCAACATGATAGTTTCTCATTTGGGTTATGCTGGTGATAATATCAAGGATGAGGATCTACATGCTTCTATTGTGTTCTTTTTCAAAATCATGCAACCACCTTATTATGGATATTAGGAATACAATCAACAAGCTCAAGATGGATGAGGAGGTAGCATTATTACTTTCTAAAGAGATCCGAAGGAAAAATTCTAAGTCAACTAAGGAGGCTCTTGCAGTTTGTGGTAGATCAAAAGAGAAAGGAAAGAAGAAGGATAAGAAAAATGAAAGAGGTAGATTTAAATCTCATGGGAGATCTAAGTCTCCTATAAATTCTAATGAAAGTGTTGGAACTACAATAAACTGGTCACTTCTGTAAAGAATGTAGAGAGGATAAAAAGAAAAAGAAGAGAAAATTTGATATAGATGTAGATAAATCCTCTCAAGGGATGGTGAAGCCTTTGTCATAACCTTGGCAATGCATGTGTCATTGATAGATTTAGGTGCATCATTCCACATGACCTCATGTCGAGGTTGGTTTACAAATAATGAAGAATATTATGGTTGGAAGGTGTATCTTGATGATGACTCTAATTTGTCATATCCCAAGTTTGTCATAGATTCTACCCTCTGTAAGTAAATTGAGTGATGTGGGTGTGTGGTTTGCTTCTTCACAAGGTGGATGCAAGATGACTATAAGCTATTTGGTACTTTCTAATTGTGTTTGAATTGGTACCTTGTATAAACTAGATGCATGCACAATAAAATATAATAGTACTTCTATGGAGCCAAAGAAAAGGTCTCTAGATTCTTCATCCTCACCATAAAATTGAGCTATGTAGAGGTTTTTTTCTTCTACATCTAATGGTCATTCTTTTTGGGTACCTAAGGGTACCAATTCTTTGAAGATGAAAATTCCAATGGAGAAGATAATGTTATGGCACAAAAGACTAGGTCACATTAGTGAGAAGGGTCTCAAAACCTTAAACAATAAATGTCTCATACAGGGGATTGATGATTGTAATATTGAGTTTAATTTTTATGGGCATTACATATACGATAAAATAATTGTGTTTAGTTTTACAATGGTTCTCACAAATCTTCTGGGTTGTTGGACTTGATACATTTTGATGTTTATGGTCTTGTTAATGTTCCTTTGATTTCAATTTTTTTTTTGTATCATTCATTGATAAATATAATAGAAGGTGAAAGCGTGAAAATGGTATGAGGTTAGTTGAACATTTAAAATTTCATAAAACTATGAACTTGCATTTAAAACAACTATCTTATACCTTTTCCAAGCCTCTTTGATTGAGCTAGAAGTGGAATGCACCTAATGCTCCACTTGATTTTCTCCTTTGTTGAGTAAATGTGGGATGCTCTCTAATTACACAATAATGTGGGTGAAGGAGATTGAAAGTGATGGGCTATGGGAATTTGTTGAGGCCAAGTTTGGTCATGATATAGATGCAAGGGATGGATTATAAACTCAAATTTACAACATAACAATGTAATGGAAGTGAATGATTTTTGAAGGGAGGAGACTCCAATTTATAGATTTGAGGGTCCCAAAATGGACGGTTGAGATTGAAAGGAAATCAAGGGCCAAGATTGAAGAAAAGTGATGTGGATTGGGAGAGGACAAGTGAGAGATCTAAGAGATTCTTCCATAAAGGCATTTCTTCTCTCCACACTCCTCAAGGTCGTGGGTCAAGATCCTAAGTACACTGGGAAGAGAAATAAGGAATTAAAATTACTTGGAAAGGAGAAAAGAAATTAAAAATTCCTTGGGAGGAGAAACTTATGGTATGATGAAAGAATAAGAATCTGGTCAACTACAAAGAGGGGGGGGGGTGAATTAGTAGATAGAAAAACTAATACTGACTTCAGCAATCTCAAAATCAATCTCTCAAAGTAAACTTAGAACTATCAATGCAATATCAATGTCAAGATAAAAACTCATAAGATAAACAGGTTGACTGTTACAACAAATTAATAGTAAACAACTTCAAACTCATAAACATCCAAATGTTTTTTCATATGTCAACATACTTCATTTCTCAATGCTTCTGGTTATCATGACTTATCAAAGTGGATTAAGTAAATCAACCATAAGAACATAACCACAAAAACATTTACCACTTGACACAAATATTTTTGACGTGGAAACCCAAATGGGAAAAACCACGGTGAGATGAGACTCACAAGATAACTATCTGAACTCTTCTAAAGTTTGCCCTATTAGGAGCCTAGCCTGTTAAAGATTTACAAAAGTCTTGTTAAGAATAGATCCTATTAGGGACCACCCAGTTAAGGGATTGACTATAATGCCTTTTTAGAAGCAATACCCTATAAGGAGTAACCTCAGTAGAGGATTTGAAAATCCAAGCTAATGGATCACCTTGTTAAAGGATTTGAATAGCACCAAGCTTGTTAGAGCTTACCCGGTTAGGGGATTTCAATTTTGTTGTAATTGTTAGAAAGTAACAGAAGTTTGCTGATATGTTTGAATAACACTACACTTGCTTTATCAGATCCTTTTCATGCTCCTATCTTCCTTTACTCAAACTGTAGATGCATCATCCGGTTCGGCAACTACACACTCAACTGATCTTTGCCAACTCTGAAACTAAACAACTCATCGACCTTATAAACAAATAAATTAGGTCGGTAACACAACAAAAACCTCATTCTCATAGATATTACAAACAAGTTGGTTCAAGTATGACCATTAGATTACATATCAATCTCTGCATATTAATCAAGAAAACCTCGATCGCACCTTGATCACCGCTTCATCGATCTTAGTAATTCATCACATGCTTTGCATTATATGCAGTATACTTGCTCATTCCCTAGACAAAAACCATTACATCAACCCTCCAAAATCACTTGAAATTGTCTTCATACAAAAATCATACGTGTCATAAGCATTGTCTCTCATCATCAGATTCTAAACCAATATAACCAATTCACCAAACTTAATCAGTTAGGGTTTATCAAAAACAACAGGTAGCGTTTACTGGTTACCGGTTCAACTCTCCAATATATCGAAATACTAGTTCACTCCACAAATTCTTCCTACCAGTTATAGTTTCCTTCACTAGCTCATCCTACCGGTTACAAAACAATATTACAACAATATCATTATCGGTTAATTGACATCAATGACAACATAACATATCATTAATGCAATCTTAATGCAAATGCCAACAATCTCCCCCTTTGGCATTGATGGCAATACAAATATCATTACCATTGATTGTGGCTATGATTGTGAATAGGAATCCTGGTTTACATTACTAAGTATTCACCATGCTCTCCATGTCTTCAGCTTGTCACTGGTTCTTCTCCCCATAATCACATAATTCTTCTCCCCCTTTGACAACAATACCAAATTGAAAGTAAAACATGTAATGTCAAAATTCACTATGTAGCATCAACAACCTGCAACTTGATGCTCCCCCTGTGGAATAACTCCACTTTTACACCAATCCTTCTATAAAATTCTGCAAGTAGCTCCAGGAATGATGTAATCTACATCATTCTTAAATGACCTCATGAAGGGGTACAACCCCTAGTTGACTTCTAAGTTACTCAAAATTAGTCTTAGGCAAAGGTTTAGTAAAGATATCTGCAAGCTGCTTCTTGGTAGAAACATGCTCCAAGATCACATCTTTACTCTGCACTTTTTCCCTTAAGGAATGATACTTCAATTCAATATGCTTGGTTCATGTGTGCAAAACAGGGTTCTTGGAAATATTTATGGCACTTGTATTATCACATAAAATATTTATAGGTTCTGAAATATTCATCTTAAAACCTTCCAAAATGTGCCTCATCTAGATAGCCTGAGTACAATTCATGTAAGCTGCAACATACTCAGCTTCAATAGTAGATTGTGAAGTACAACTCTGCTTCTTACTACTCCATGAAACAAGTTTTCCTCCAAGAAAAAATGCTCCATCGGTTGTGCTTTTCTGGTCATCAACATTTCCTACCTAATCTGCATCTATGTACACCTTCAAGTCAAAATTTCCTCCATATGGATACCATAATCCATAGTCAATAGTACCTTTCAAGTATCTAAAAATCCTCTTGGTTGCTATTAGATGTGTTTTCTTAGGATTCTTCTAGAATCTAGCAACTATGCCAACTACATGAGTTATATCCAGTCTGCTGTAAACAAAATAGTGCAATTTTCCAATCATTGACCTGTATTCCTTCTCATCAACATATGTGAATTCATCTTCCTTAGACAACTTACAACTTGTAACCATTGGTGTCCCAACTAGTTTACAATCACTCATTCCAAATGTCTTCAAGACCTCATTCACATACTTAGACTGTGTGATGAAAATACCATTCTTCATTTGTTGTATTTGCAAGCCTATGAAATATTTTATTTCTCCCACTAAAAACATTTCAAACTCATTTTTCATTTCATCTGCAAAATCATTGCTCATGTCATCATTACCTCCAAATATGATATCATCTACAAATACTTCGCTGACTAGTATTTTATCTCCTTCAGATTTGAGATATATGTTACTATCATCACTAGTTCTCAGAAAGGATATCTTCATCAAATGTGTATGAAGCCTTTCATACCATGCTCTCGGTGCCTACTTTAATCCATATAAAGCCTTATACAATCTACATACCATGTCTTTCTCACTAGTCAAAGCATAACCATCTGGTTGCTTAATGTATACTTCTTCTAGTATCCCATTCAAAAATACTGACTTAACATCCATCTCGTATACCTTTAATTTCTTATGTGCTACAAATGCAAGTAAAGTTCTGACACCTTCCAGTCTTTCCACTGGTGCAAAAGTCTCATCATAATCTTCTCCTTCCTCTTGTGCATAACCTTTGCAAACCAACCTAGCTTTGTTGCGAAATACAACACCATCTTCATTCAACTTGTTCCTGAATACCCACTTAGTACCTATCACATTTTTATTTACCGATCGGGGTACTAGGGTCCAAGGGTTGTTTTTCTCAATTTGATCTAATTCCTCCTCAAGTTTAACCCAATGATTATCACCAAATGCTTCCTTAGTAGTTTTTGGTTCAATAGTGGAGATCATGCAGGAATTCTCTCTATTTTTTCTTCTAGTTAGTCCTCCAGCATCCTTATCCCCAATAATCTATTCAGGACTATGATTCAGTCTCGCATATCTTGGAATAACATGATCATTATCTTTAGGTTCAGCTTCTTCATTATCATCATCTTCTTCTGAATTTATCTGTTCCGATTGAATTGGTACATCAGTATTTGCTTTGTCGCTTTCATATTTCACAGTTTCTGGTTTCAAAAACAAAATGCAAGGATCTTCATCCTTTTTCTCCAAACTGGTTTCCTCTAAGACTTCAAGATATTCATCCACTCAAATATCAACACTCTCAATAATTCTCTATGTCCGGTTGTTAAAACACTTGTAGGCCTTACTCTTGGTGGAATAGCCAGGAAATATACCTTCATCACTTTTAGCTTCAAATTTGCTAATATAATCACCTCTCATAATAAAACATTTGCTTCCAGATATCTTGAAATAACTAACATTAGGTGATCTTACATACCAGTATTCATAAGGTGTCTTGTCCTTACCTCTATTTACCAGAATCGGGTTCATAGTGTAGACAGTTGTGCTTACAGCTTATCTCCAAAAAAATTTCGCTACACCTTGTATTAACATCATCCTAGCAGCTTCAACAACTGATCGGTTGTTTCTCTCTGCAATACCATTCTGTTGTGGTGTCCTTGGTTCAGAAAGACATTGTTTGATACCATTTTCTTCACAATATCTAGTGACTTCCTCAGAAGTAAATTCACTGCTTTGATCTGTCCTCAGACACTTTATCTTCTTACCGCTCTCCTTCTCAACTAAGGCCTTGAATTGCTTGAACTTACAAAAAGCTTCAGTCTTATCCTTCAAGAATGTGACCCACATCTTCCTTGAGTAGTCATCAGTGAAGATCATAAAATATCTGTTACCTTGAATACTTTTTGTTCTTATTGGTCCACAAAGATCTGTATGAACCAAATCTAACAAATGTTCCACTAAAAAATATTTTCTCTTGAAAGTTGAGGATGCAATCTTTCCCAACTAACATTCTTTACATAGAGCATTAACCGATTTGTCCAACTGAGGCAAATCTCTCACTGTCTTGGACTTACTCACTTTAACAATGTTATCAAAGTTTATATGAAAAAATCTCCTATGTCAAAGCCAACTATCATCTATCTTTACAATTAAACAGTTGCTAACTTTAGGACTAAGGTGAAACAGGTTACCTTTAGTTTTCTTCCGGTTTGCAAATAGTTCACCTTTGCTGCCATAGATTTTGCACATACCGTTCTTAAAAGTCCAATGGGTATCCTCTGTCATTGAGTTGTGCCACACTCAAAAGATTGTACTTTAAACCTTCAACCCAGTAGACATCATCTACACTGCTCTTTCCATTAAGAGAAATAGTTCCCTTACCTTTAACCATGCAGGGTGAGTCATTACCAAATCTTACAACTCTGCCATCAAATTCCTTCAAAGAAAGAAATTTCTCTGATCACCTGTCATGTGATGTGAACAACCGTTATCAATGATCCAATCATCAGAGTTATCCATCCTAGATACTAATGCCTTCTGGTCAGTTATCTCCTCTTTAATAGCTATAAACAAAATATCTTCATTAGCATCACCATCAGATTCCTCATCAGTGATACCACCATCAACAGCAATAAGACAATCTCTTTTGCCTTTACCCTTATACTTCTTGAATTTCTCTCGTTTGTGCTCATTATCACCATTATGACAGTTAGCAGCTATGTGTCCAATCTTGTTGCATGCAAAACATTTCAAAGGTAATTTACCTCTATATTTACTTGTACCTCTGGGCAATTGCTTGGCCAACAATGCTTCAAGCTCAACTAAATTGTCTTCATCATCAACTTCTCTGCTAGATCTGGATTCATAACTGTGACTAGCATCTCTACTTTTTCTCACAGATGGGTTAGAAATAGAAGCTCTAAATGCAAACTTAGATTTTTGTACACTACCATCAAAACCATTTAATTCAAAAGTAGTAAGCTTGCCAATGATAGAGTCAAGAGTTACCTTAGTTTTTTCAACGGACTTTAGTTCTTGAATGGCTGCAACTTAGATAGCGTAGACCGGTAGCAGGGTTCTCAGTACCTTACTGATCACTATGGCATCTTCCACTTTACCTCTTGCACTCTTAATTTTACCGACTATCTCTTTTATCCTTTGATCATACTCCTAGATATTCTCACCTTTAGCCATCTACATGTCATCAAACTTTCCTCTTAGACTCTCTTCTTTAGCAATCTTAACATGTTCATCACCGCTATAAATCTCTTCAAGTTTTTTCCATACCTCATATGCAGTCTCTAGACCATGAACATCTACATATTCTGCATCAGAAAAAGAACTGATAATGGCCTCTAATGATTTATGATTTTCTTGTTTCTCTTTCTTCTGATCATTAGTCAAAATCCCAGTAGGTGCAACATATTGAGTATTGACATGTTCCCAATACTAGCTTCCCAGAATCTTGATATAAATTTTCATTCTGTCACTCCATATCCTATAGTTCTCTTTATTAAACTTCGGACCTTCCTTCTTCATCATGATCTGCAAGGTATTTACCTCAAGCTGTTAGGCTTAGACCTTAGAGGACCTGATGCACTCTGATACCAATTGATGGTATGATGAAAGAATAAGAATAAGATCAACTACAGAGAGGGGGGGTGAATCAGTAGATAGAAAAACTGATACTAACTTCACCAATCTCAAAATCAATCTCTCAAAGTAAACTTAGAACTATCAATGCAATATCACTATCAAGATAAAAACTCATAAGATAAACTAGTTGACTGTTACAACAAATTAACAGTAAACAACTTCAAACTCATAAACATCCAAATGCTTTTTCATATGTCAACAAACTTCATTTCTCAATGCTTTCGGTTATCATGACTTATCAAAATGGATTAAGTAAATCAACCATAAGAACGTAACCACAAAAATATTCACCACTTGACACAAATATTTTTGACATGGAAACCCAAATGAGAAAAACCACGATGAGATGAGACTCACAAGATAACTATCTGAACTCTTCTAAAGTTCGCCCTATTAGGAGCCTAGCTTATTAAAGCTATACAAAAGTCCTGTTAAGAATAGATCCTATTAGGGACCACCCGGTTAAGGGATTGACTACAATGCCTTGTTAGAAGCAATACCTTGTAAGGAGTAACCTTAGTAGAGGATTTATAAATCCAAGCTAATGGATCACCTTGTTGAGGATTTGAATAGTACCAATCTTGTTAGAGCTTACTCGGTTAGGGGATTTCAATTCTGCTATAATTGTTAGAAAACAACAGGAGTTTGCTAATATGTTTGAATAACACTACACTTGCTTGATTAGATACTTTTCATGCTCCTATCTGCCTTTACTCAAACTGCAAATACATCATCCAGTTTGGCAAACACACACTCAACTGATCTTTTCCAACTTTGAAACTAAACAACTCAGAGACCTTATAAACAAATCAATTGGGCCAGTAACACAACAAAAACCTAATTCTCATAGAGATTACAAACAAGTCGGTTCAAGTATAACTATTAGATTACATAACAATCTCTGCATATTAATCAAGAAAACTTTGATTGCTCCTTGATCACTGCTTCATCGATCTTAGTAACTCATCACATGCTTTGCATTATATGCAGTATACTTTCTCATTCCCTAGACAAAAACCATTACATCAACGCGCCAAAATCACTTGAAATTGTCTTCATAAAATAATCATACATGTCATAATCATTGCCACTCATTATCAAATTGTAAACCAATATAACCAATTCACCAAACTTAATCAGTTCAGGTTTATAAAAAACAACAGGTAGGGTTTATTGGTTACCGGTTCAACTCTCCAATATATAGCAATATCGGTTCACTCCACAAATTCTTCCTATCGGTTATAGTTTCCTTCACTAGCTCATCCTACTGGTTACAAAACAATATTATAACAATATCGGTACCGATTAATTGACATCTATGACAACATAATGTATCATTAATACAATCTTCATGCAAATGACAACAAAAACATGGGAAGGGAGATGGAGGGAGCTCAGGTCTAGAATTCAAATTTGAGCAGGAGTTCTGGTTCAGTGTCGGGACAGATTGGTGTAGATGATTCAGAGATTCCTGCAGATGGAGGGAGCTCAGATAGTAAGGATCCCAATGCTCCCTTGGATTTAGGGGACCTAGGGGGAGGAACAAGGTCACGAGAAGAGTGGATAGCAGGTGATAATGGGAAAGGTCAGGCTCAAACTTCAAAATCAGGAGATGGCAACTTGGAAGGTAAAGTATCTCCTAAAAAGGATCATCCGTCGACCCTAGAGGATCTTAAGGGGGGACCCAGTTTGAATGGACATACTTGTAAGTGGTCCTCTTTGTTCGGAGTCAAACCTAAAGGTAAGTCCTCTTTGCCTCCGGTTAAAAATACCTCGAATGTGTCTCAGGGTAAGTTTACTATCTTTGTTCTAGACCAAATCATAGACCAAAACATTGCTAGAATAGAAAATACTTTGATTGGTAATTTTTTTGGGATTAGACCGAACATAGAGATCATTCGTGGGTTTGCCAAAAGAAAGTGGAACCTGAAAGGCCAGGTTGATGTGGTTGTAATGAACAAAGGTTGCCTATCCTTCTCTTTTTCTTGTGATGAGGACAAAAGAAACATTCTATGTAGTGGTTCATGGGCAATAGGTAAACATATCATGTACATCTAGAAGTGGTACCCTAATGCGGGAAAAGGAAAAAAAAATTTGGTTCAAGTTTTGGTCTAGATTAAATTCCCTGGGCTACCAATGGAATTTTGGGAGGAAGATGTGCTAGTAGGAATAGCCAATACCTTTGGGGAGCTTATCGCTATTGACTAGGTCATGACATCCAGAAGAAGGCTTATTTACACTAGAATCTAAACTGGGGAAGTAGAGGTAGAAAATTTGTTTATGAATCAATCCCTTTTGCTCAATTTCATTGCAAAAAGTAGGACACTGGGCTAAAAAATGTCCCAATAATGAGGGTAAATCTTATCCCCAAGCTAAGGTTTGGAAAAAAGTTGATAGTTCTCTAAAAGTAGTGGAGTCCAATGTCCCAGGATCAGGAGAAATAGTCTCAGGCTGGAAGGATGGACGAAGAACTCATTAGTGAAATGAGAAATGATCTAAAGAAAGTAGATAGGAAAAAATGGATCCTCAGGAGATGGAGTAGAATGGTAAGGATTCAAAGCATGGAAAAAAAGTCAATAAACAGAATGAGGAATCGGAAGAGGATAAGACAAAGTTAGTCTCAGATAAGTTTGAGAGTAAAGGAGATAAAAATCCCATAGATAACAAAGAGGAAGGATATAATTTCAACCTTGTATCAAATTCTCAGGATCTGATCAAAGATATAGATTGGTTCCAGAAGGCCCAACCTGATAATATTCTGGATCAAGGGCTGTCAGAAATCTCATTAGTTTCCCCAGCAAAAGTAAAGTTGACCTTTTTGGAGGAAAAAGGTCCAAAATGGGGACATGAGGAAGACATCAAAAAGGCACTGGGGAAGAGTGAAACAAAGCAAGAGGAAGAAGAAGCAGTAGAGGACAAAAAAAGGAACAAGGAAAAAAAAGAATAACAATAACCTTATCAATAGTATGATGACTAGAAATACCAGAAGCAGGCTTGGGGATGTGGGGTCACAATACACTTCTCTAGGAAGACATTCAAATGCAAAAAAAAGATCAATGGAAACAAGCAGGAATATTGTAGATGGTACTCAAAGAACCATCTTTGAGGCAGGTATTTCTAAAAATCCATGAAGATCATCTCTTGGAATATTCAAGGATTGAATAGCCCTCACAAACATGATTTAGTTAAAAATATGATTAGAGATAAAAACCCTAATATTTTTTTGATTCAAGAAACTAAGATGGCAAAAGATAAAGTAGAAAGCTTGAAGATGTTAAGAAATGGAGGAGTTAGTGGAGGGAGTTCTGAAGGTGCTTCGGGAGGAATTGTTACCTTCTAGAAAAAAAATAATGTAGAAGGTGAGGTGCTGATTTAGGACAACAATTTGGCTTGTATTTGATTTAAGCATCTTAAAAATTGCACTACTTGGGTCCTAACTAATTTATATGCTCCTAACACTAAGACTAGTAGAAGTGAGCTGTGGAGATATCTTACTGGGTTAAGAAGCAGGTTTGCTGAGGATAGCTGGATTATCATGGGAGACTTCAACACCCCCTTGAAGGAAAATGAGAAAAAGGGAGGGAGTCAAGCTAATCTAGACAGTAGATTGGACTTGATGGACTTTATTAACAATAATGCCATCCATGACCTAGAGCTCCAAGGAGTTAAATTCACTTGGACCAATAGAAGAAGTGGGGAGGATTTGATTCAGGTTAGACTTGATAGAGCTCTTCTATCCTTAGATTGGTTTAGCCTTCATGAATGCTCTTTATCTTCTCATATAAGGGCAGGATCTGACCATTATCCAATAACCTTTATGGCTGAAGCTAAGAATAGAAGGAGGCATTTACCTTACAGATTTGAAAGAATGTGGACTAGGCACCCGGATCTGGAGAGTAACATTAAGGATTGGTGGCAGGTTAGTATTGAAGGAAATGCCATGTATAGAGTCGTTAAAATGCTTAAGATTATTAAAGATAATGTTAAGAAGTGGAATAAGGAATTCTTTGGGAATATCTTTGCCTCAAAAGCCACTATTCTCTTAGAGCTTAAGGATATCCAGGATGAGATACAAAATAATGGCCATACTAATACATCTAGAGATGTTGAGGATGCTATTCTTATGAGATACCATGATATTATTGCTAAAGAGGAAACATATTGGAAACAAAGATCAAGAAATGTCTAGTTGAAGGAAGGGGACGGGAATACTAAATACTTCCATATGTCCATCCTAAGACATAAGGCCATTAATAGAATAGCTCATATTAAAGTGAATGGAAGATGTGTTGAAGAAGATGAACCCATGAGCAGGGTTGCTATGGAATTTTTTTCCAACTTACTTGCTAAGGATCAGAATTTGGATATGCAAGCCCAAAGGAATCTCCTGGATAGTATACCTACCATTTTAGGGGATGACCAGAATGCTCACTTGACTGCTATCCCTTCCCATGATGAAATTTTGATAGCCGTCAACTCCTTTGAAGGCAGCAAGGCCCAGGCCCGGATGGTTTTCCCATGTTTTTCTTTCAAAAGTATTGGCATATTATTGGAGATGATGTGTCCAAAGCTATGAAAGAGTTCTTTGGTGCCAGATTTTTTTTGAAAGAAGTTAATGGTACTTTTATTGCTCTTACCCCCAAGAAGATGGGGGTTGACACCATGGATCTCTTTAGACCTATAAGTCTGTGCAACTCTCTTTATAAGATAATTTCCAAGGTTCTGACCCTTAGAATCCTAAAGTTGCTTCCCTCTATCATTTCACCTCAGCAAAGTGGTTTTGTCCTAGGTAGACAAATTTTGGATTCGATCATCACTGTCCATGAAAATATCCACTCTTTATCTTTCTCTAAAAAAAGAAGGTTTTTTTTTGAAGCTAGATCTCTCTAAAGCCTATGACAGAGTGGATTGGGATTTTATGATAGATGTTCTCTCTGCTTTTGGCTTCAACTCTAGAAGTATTAGTCTTATCAGGCAATTAGTCTCTTCGGATTCTTTCTCTATTTTAATGAATGGATCTCCTTCTCCTTTCTTTAAAGCTTCTAGAGGCCTTACACAGGGGGATCCTCTATCCTGGTTATCTTTATTATTTTGGCAGAGTGTCTGGGGAGATGTATTGGGAACTGGTTGAGAAAAGGGAGTTCTGTGGTTTGAACCCATCTTCTGCGGATCAAATATGTTCCCATCAGTAGTTTGTTGATGATTCTATAATAATGGGGAAAGCTACAATGAAGGATTCTAGAAGTTTAAAGAAGGCTCTGGATAGCTATGGTGCTACTACTAGACAACTTGTCTAAAAGATTTGTGTATTTTATCAATACCCCAGAGAGAAGGAGGATTAAAATTAGTAATATCCTGGGTTGTCAAGTTGGAAATCTTCCAGCCTCTTACTTAGGGCTACCCTTATGCCATGATCCACTTGATTCTTTTTGGGAAGCCTTGGTGGACAAATTCCATAAGAAGCTGGCTGGCTGGAAGGGGGCTCTTCTTAGCCAAGATGGTAAGGTTAAATTGCTGAAATCTACTCTACAAAGTATCCCTCTCTATGCCATTAGTCTCTTTAGAATTC
This sequence comes from Cryptomeria japonica, assembly GCF_030272615.1. Classification (NCBI taxonomy): domain Eukaryota; kingdom Viridiplantae; phylum Streptophyta; class Pinopsida; order Cupressales; family Cupressaceae; genus Cryptomeria; species Cryptomeria japonica. The sequence continues at coordinate 465,384,485 of NC_081410.1, read as the reverse complement.
CTACCAAGTATGCGGAGGCCATTGAAAAGATTCAGAGAACTTTTTTATGGACTGGGGTTGAGGAGAAGAAGAGAATGAATTTGATTGAATTGGAGAAGGTTTGCAAGCCTACAAGAAAGGGAGGACTGGGTCTTAGAAGAATAAGAGACATAAATGAGTTCCTTATGGCCAAGCATATTTGGAGAGGGTATAAAAATCAAGGAGAATGGAAACTGATATGGGACAAAAGATATTAAAGTCAATGTCTGACCCTTCAAAGCTTCCTTAAAGTGGATAATATCCCAATTGGGTCCAATATCTGGAAAAATGTTTCTAGAACTAGAAACTTAATTGTCAAAGGTGCAAAATGGAAAATGGGGAAAGGGAATCTTATCCAATTCTGGGATGATTATTGGCTACTGGATTCCCCTTTGAATGAAGACCCTGAGTGGAGCAGATTTCAGAACCAATGCAAGGAAAGACTTGGATCTAAGGTGGATGATTACTGGGAAGATGGACAGTGGAAGGATTTATCTCAGGTGGATAAGTCCTTGAGAAGATTGAACAAAGTTATGAACTCTATGGTAAGGGTTGAAGAGGAAGACCAATTAATTTGGAAACTCACAGCCAGTGGTGCTTTCACTGTGGCTTCTTTGTATCATCAATAGTTCTCCAACATGGAAACTCATGCTGGGCTAATGCATGGGTGAAAGGCCTCACCCCTAAGATTAACATTTTTTTTTGGATAACTCTACAAGATAAAATTCTAACTACTGAGAATATCAGAAAAAGGGGTATTAGTATGCCTAGTGTTTGTATTCTCTGTAAGCAGAAGGAGGAGACCATTAATCATATGCTCTTTCATTGCCCTTTCTCTGTTGATGTCTGGGGAAGCTATTTGGACCACTTCAAAATCAGTTGGGGTTTCCCTGAGTCGATTCAGGAGGTTTTCAACTCTTGGCATCATCCTTCAAGGAATAAAACCACAACTTTATTATGGAAAATCGCCCTTCCTCATATGTGTTGGGGTATATGGAAAGAGAGAAATGATAGAATTTTCAGAGAAAAGGTTTCTAAGGCAAAAATTATGTTTGAGAAGATAAAAAGAAATATAGTGGAAAATATGAATATCATAGGAGGCATTGATAACCCCCAAGATAAAGATGATCAATTTAAAGGGTCGAGAACACTCTCAGATCAACCCTAGAGAGGGTTTGATATGGATCAATCCGCCCAAAGGATGGATGAAAATTAATTTTGATGGTGCCTCAAAGGGTAACCCGGGTGTTGCAGGATGTGGAGTAGTACATAGGGACGAATGGGGGAATTGCAAAATCATAAAAAGTATTCCCATAGGAGATCAAACAAATCATGTTGTCGAAGTGATGGTGGCTTACCATGGGATGATCCTTGCTAAGGAAGCTAAATGCACTAAAGTTTGGTGTGAAGGAGACTCATTGAACATAATCAATTGTTTAAATATGAAATTCCCGCCTTCATGGTCTATTAGTAATGCTATTAAAGAAAATAGGAAAATCAGCGAAGAATTTGAAATGTGTGTTTTTACACGTGTATAGGGAGGCCAATTCCTACGCTGATTGGGCTGCCAACCTGACTTACCAATCGGAAGACATCATTACTAGTCATGGTGAAAGTGATATTGCAAGTGAAATGAACTCCCTGTTTAATCTGGACTGGAGCCAGGCTAGGCAACGTGGTACTTTTAATCATTATTTCTAATGTCTCATCCATCTTTTTCAATGCAATGTTACTTCAAAGATAATGAGAATTTATATAGGTGTCTTATCATAATTATCTGGCACGGATTCTGGGTGTTCTTACAAGGCAACCACAGAAACCAGAGGAGAGGATATCAAGCCGAGAGAAGGAACTTCAAGGAAAGTGCTAAAAAAATGGGAGGTAATAAGAAAAGATTTGAACCCACCTCTTGCTCTGATTGGAAAAAGAACAACGATGTCTGGGATATCCTTCAGCAAGGGGGTTTGAATGTTTTCATGGTGTGGCTAAGTGGGAAAGATCCCACAATTACCAACTATTTCATCAAGAACTGGAAAAATGGTAAAATCCTGGTCAGGTCCCAGATGATGAATGTTGATGAGGAGGTCATTGCTGAGGCTATGGGGATGACTACTAAGGGAATGAAATTTTATAGGGATCGCAACATATCAGATAAAGAAATAGATAAGTTTCCAGTCACAGATGAAGAGAGGAGAAAGATGATTAAAACTGACAACTCCTACCATGCTCCAAAGAGGATTCGTAGGCCATGGAGGTTTGTTTTATTTGCTTCTATTGCCTACATTACTTTAGATGGTAGGTTTACTAGAGCCTACGGGCATCACTTTATTTTACTCAACCATTTCCGCCATGGGGAAAAGGTGAGCTTGCCTTATTACCTTGCATGCTCTATGGACCACACCATCAAGGAGGTTCAGAAGGATCCTAAAGGCAACCATGCCCTCCACCAGGGACTTATGGTCCTAGTTTATGAAATGATTAAGGGGAAGTGCATTGAAAAGCCTATCAAAGGAAAAAATGCAAGATATGAGACTACGGAGAGTGAAGCTAGCGGATTCAATTTCGAATTGGAGACTGAGGGAGAATCGGAAGGGACTAGCAAAAAAGGGAGGAATAAGGCTAAGAGGAAAAGGATTGTGGTGGATTCAGACATGTTAGAGTCTGAAACTGAATCTTTAGAGAAATTTTTTGTTAAAACAAAGAAAGGGAAAGCCACTGGAAAGCCGACTCAGAAGAAGAACACTAAAAAGGGTAACAACAAATACATCAACCATATTCTAGTTGATTCTAAAGAGGATGCTAATGAAAACAAGAAGGTTGCAGATAAGGATAAAGAAGGGGAGGTTAACCCGTTAAGGGGCAACATTGAGGTTTTGAATACCACAAGTCTGAAGAAGGAGGAAAAAGGGGATAAAAGTGATATTGGTGACAATGACGCCATAAAAGCTTTCTGTGAGACCGTTGCTACCATGGTAAAGGATATCAACAATTTGAAGACTAATACAAAGTCTATAGCAAGAGTTACAGTTGGTGATAAGCCCCTGATAGAACATGTTAAAGAACTCGTTGTTGTTTAGTACAATGCAGAAGCTATTGAATGTATGGTGGGTAAAATTATAGTAATGGAAAACAAGGTTAATAAGATGGGAGACACCAAGGAAATGGAAAATAAAATGAACAATTTGGGAAGCAGAATCGACAGGTTGGAACTCAATGTTAAGAAGATCGCTGACTAAAATTTTTAGATCCTCAAAGCTTCGGTGGATAACATGAACATTCTTATCAACAGGTTTGAGAGCAATGCTGAGAAAGATGGTGATAAAGAGCAGCTGAACAAGAAGGGTCATGATATGAGGACTAGAGCTAACACAAAGATCAAGGGTGACATCAAAGGTCGTGAGCTGGAGGAATTAAAGACCTTGGCGAACAACATGAAACAAATGGTTGTTCATGCTGAGGAAATCATGAAAAACACTTGGCTCTCTGTCTCTGTTTCTACAGGGTTCCTTGGTCCTATCTTTTTTCTATCACTGTGCTTTCCTTTTGCTGTCTGCTACTGGTTTTTATAGGTTATGTTATGTAAGTTGATCCTTTCAGGTGGGATCTTTTTGTCTTTTTGAAGTGACCAAGCACTTTTCTTTCTCGTAGTTTTGTTCTCCTGGATTGTACAAGGTTTGAGTACCTTTCAAATACCTGCTTTTACTTAATCAAAACAAAAACATGGGAAGAATAGAAGAAAAGAAATTAAAAATTCCTTAGGAAGGGGGGGCATGGGGAGATTCCTTGAATCCAAAATTCCTTGGATAGACAAAAATGAGTGGCATTTAAGGTTGGGAGGTGGGATGGGAAATTCATTTATTGTAAGAGGTTGACCACTCCCTAATCATAGAGATTAGGAATCTGCAAGTGATTAGTGGGAGTGATTAGGTTAGATACTGAGGGATTAAGAAAGCAAGTGAATGAGTTAGGAGGATGTGACATGAGGAGAGAGAATGAGTGGGAAATTTTAAATTGGAGAAAATGATAATGAAGATTAGGCCTAGATTAATTAGGCTTAATGATAGGGATTAGAAGGAGGTTGTGTAGGAACCATGATATTAGTTAATTAATTGAGCATTAATTAACTAACTAGAATCAGAAGAAATATTGCAGGGGTTGGCTAAGGTTAATGATTAAAATAGATTTTTAGAAGAATGGGGATTTATATAATTAATTGATAAATTAACTATATGACTAAGGGTAAAATTAATTAAATACAATTTAATTAATTTTAAGAAGAATAAAGGCTAACATAATTAATACAAGTAATTATGCGAGAAGGGATAAATTAATTAAATATTAATTTAATTTATTTTAGATGTCTACAGAAGGACATTTTTTATTTTCCTAGAAGTAAATTTGAAGTCTTTAGTAAGTTTAAGGAGTTTAAGCTCTTATTCAAAATAAAACCAGTAGAAAGATTAAGTGTTTGAGGATTAACAATGGAGGTGAGTTTTTCTTAATAGATTTAGATAGGTTCTGTAAGGACCATGAAATTTAGAGGCATAAGATAACTCCATACACCACTTAGAAAAATGGAGATGTGGAGATGATGAATAGGATAGTGATGGAGAGGGATAAGAGTATGCTTATGATGTTGGTCTTGAATAAATGTTTTGGGCTGAAGCTGTAGCCACTACTTGCTATCTAATAAATAGATCTCCTACATTAGTGTTTATTGATAAGACATCTATAGAGTTGTGGTCAGGAAATAATCCTTCGATGAGACATCTTAGAGTTTTTTGTTGTGAAGCTTATGCCCATGTTTTGATTGAAAAAAAGATCTAAGTTGGAGAAAAAGGTTGTTAAGTGTATCAACTATGGTGTTGGTGTAAAAGGGTACAATATTTGAGATCTAGTGACAAAGAAGGTTTTGTATAATAAAAGTATCATTTTTAGAGAGATTAAAACTTCTACTATTGAGATGTAGCTAGAGAAAGAGAGAAATAGAATAAGGAGGTAATTCATATTCCTTCTACCCCTAAGAAATAAGAGTTATATGAGCTCCAAATGGACCTAATTATGAGGAGATATCAAGAAAAATTGAAATTTTAGAAGAAGGATAACCTTAACCTTAGCCTTTGAGGAGGTCTACGAGAATGAAATGACAACAAAATAGGTTTGGTTATTTAATGTTATATTCTAGTTGTATTTTTTCTTTGCTTTCTTACACTAATGAGCCTATGATTGTTAGAGAGGCTATGGGTATGAGTGATGCAAATGTCTGAATGAAATCCATGGATGAAGAGATAACATCTTTGAAGATGAATAATACATAGGATCTAGTAACTTTGTCTGAAGAACATAAACCAGTGTGATACAAATGAGTATTCAAGAAAACTTTTGGTCCTAGTGATAGTGTTGAGAAGCATAAATCAAGGTTGGTAATGAAGAGGTGTTCTCAAGTTGAGGGAATAGATTATGGTGATATTTTCTCTCTTGTTGAAAATTCGACATCCATTCAATTCTTGTTATCACTTGTTACAACTCATGTTTGGGAAATCAAGCAAATAGATGTGAAGACATCTTTCCTTCATCATGATTTGGAGGAAGATATTTATATGTCAAAAATAGAGAATTATGGTGAAAGGTAAAGAAAATCTAGTTTGCAAGTTGACAAAGTCTTTGTATGGTGCAAACAAATCTCTTAGGATGTGGTACCAAAATTTTGATACCTATGTGTTGAGTTTGGGATTCTAGAGTTCTAAATTTAATCATTGTGTTTACTTCAAAATTAATAATGGTCACATTCTCATTATTGCATTATATATGGATGATATGTTACTATTTGGGAATCAACATTTGATTTTTGACTTGAAGTATTTATTACCAATATAGTTCAAAATGAAAGATTTGGGTGCAACTAGGTGTATTTTGGGAATGGAAATTAGAAGAAATAGGGCTAACATTTTTTTTGTTGTTAAGCCAGAGTATGGGAATTTAATGTTGGAGAGATTCAGAAAGACAAATTGCAGATCCATGATAGTTTTGGTTTCATTAGGAATGAAGTTATCTATGGAGGATTATATGGAAAATATCTTACTGAGGTGGATGACATGGCCAGTGTACCATATGTGAGTGTTGTAACTAGCAATCTTATGTATGCTATGGTTTGTACTACACTAAACATTACCCAAGCAGTGGGCTCGTCTTGAGTTAATATTGGCTAATTTTGGATGAGTACATTGGGGTGTAGTTAAGAGAGTGTTCAGATATTTGAGGGGTACCTTTGAGTGTCCTTTGTTTTTCATGGTTATCTTACTTGACCTCAACATTCTATGAGTATTTATGGATATTTGGATTTAGATTGGATAGGTGCCATTGATAGTAGAAGATCCATTAGTGATTCTATTTTTACTATGCATGTATTGTGGTGTTGTTAGTTGGATGAATAAGTGGCAAGTTGTAACTATCACTTTGTCCATGACATAAGTAGAGTATATGGAAGCTACTTATGCTTGCATGGAAGTATTTTTTCTTAAACAGTTATGTTTTAAATATTGGGTTCGATGGGGGATTGATTAGTATCTATTGTGACAGTCAAAGTGTCATTTTTTTAGCAAATCACATAGATGTTTAGTTTCATTTTGTTTGAGATATGGTAGAGAATGGGAAGGTAAAATTAGAGAAGGTTGACACTTTAATAAATTTTATAAATACATTGAAAAAATTGTGAGCATAGAGAAGTTGAAACGGTGTTCCATCTCTATGGGCCTCTTTGTTAGATTCTGGAAGAAGCAAAAATCAAGATAAGATCTGATGTCAGTTATAGATCACATGCAATTCCAAGCAATATATGATTGAAGATCAAAATAGTTGAATGAAGAAAAATCTGATATGAGAGAAAAATAGAGACAAAAGATAATTAGGAGAAGACTCTCACTGAGCTATCACTGAACTAGTGAAGGTGAGAGTATAACGCTCATTATATAGAAGAGTAATAGCATATACATCCAAGAGGTGCATTAAATCCCATTCCCCATAAAAAGTGGGAGGTTTTACCTTCTTAGAAAATGCCAAAACATGTGGCATAACCTCCTTACATGAAGACATGAAAGGAGTTAAGAAAGTTGGCACAAAAGGCCAAAAGAGGGTGTGAAACCCAACTACCCCATAAACCACTTAGAAAATGACAAAATAGTGGCTATGAGAGGTGGCACAATAAGCCAAAATAGGGTGTGTAACTCAACTACCCATGTGAGGTGGAGAGTTACACATGTAGTTGAATTATTTCACCATGTGTCCTCATATTAACCACTCCTAATAACCTAAGCAAGATTAAATAATATATATGTAGGAAAAATAAATACCCCCTAACACAAGGAAAATAAAAAACCTACACTAAAACCCCCCCTTAAGCATAGCTTAGGTGGGTGAAAAGATGGGTCTTGACAAATGAGGCCATGTTAGGTACCCATGTACATAGATATCACCCCCAAAAGAAGAAGAAACCCCATAAGAGGAATACCCCCCCTCCCCCCTTAAATAGAGAGAAAGAATGAAGGACTAAGAAGCCCCTCCTAAAGTAGACACTTGACACATCCCAAGAAAAGATTGCAAATAAAGGAACTTGCTTTTAGTGAAGGTTTTGGTGAATATATCTGTAGTCTTCTATGATGTAGAACAATACTTAAGATCAATGACGCCTTCCTAAATCACCTCTCAAATGTAGTGCATATGTATCTCAATGTGTTTCATCATTTCTCTATGAACTAGTAGATTTATTGAGATCTATATACCACTTTGATTATCACAAAAGATGATGGTAGGATTTCTGATTGGAATACCAAAATCAGTGAGGATATTCTGAAGCCAAATAGTCTCAGTGGTGGCATTAACTACCCCTAGATTCTTAGCCTCTGTCAATGAAAGAGAAATTGCAAACTACTTCTTGATCAATCAACTAACTAGACAAGAACCAAGTGAGAAGCAATACCCTAAAGTAGACTTGTGATCTTGAGAATCACCTACCCAATCTGGGTCTATATATCCCACCAAGTCAATATCCACACCTACTACATACTGAATTCCATAATTGTGAGTACCCTAATGTAGTGGAGGATCCTCTTAGCTTCTTTCCAAGGAAACTCATGTGGCTCTTGCATGAATCTAGAGACCATGCCCACAACATATGAGATGTCAGGTCTCATACAAGTAAAGTAGATGAGTGTACCAATAATTTGTTGATATAAAGTGCCATCAACCAAGGGTGAAGAGAAATTAGCCTCAAGTTTGACCCCTAACAAAAATGGAGTAGGTGCAGGCTTACAATCAACCATGCGAAATTTGGAGAGCATATTAAGTGCATACTTGGGTTGTCCAAGGAAGACACCTGAAAAAGATTGAGCGATCTCAATCCCCAAGAAGTAATGAAAAATACCCAAGTCTAACATAAAAAATCTATCATGTAGAGCAGTTTTCACTTCCTTGATGGTGGATGAATGATTCCTTGTGAACAACAAGTCATCAACATAGAGAACTAGAAATGTGATAGTTTCATCCTATTGTAGAATCTATACATTCAGATCAAAATGGAATTGAGTGAAACCAATTGTTAGAAGGAATCAGTTCATCTTAGCATGCCAAGCTTGAGGAGCCTATTTGAGGCCATAAAGAGACTTTCAAAGTTGACACACAAGTGAAGGATCTTAAACAAACCCCTGTCGCTGCTCCATGTAGATTTCCTCTTGAAGGTCACCATGAAGAAATACACTCTTGACATCCATTTGATGAACTTCCCAATGATGGGCTGCATCTATATCAAGGACAAGTCGAATGGAATTCATTTTAGGAATTGGAGCAAAAGTCTCAGAGTAATCAATCCTTGGAACTTGGTAAAATCCTTTTGCTACTGAATGAACCTTATACTTATCAACTGATCCATCTATTGAAAATTTTGTTTGATAGATCCACTTGCATCAAATGACTTTCCTTCCCTTAGGAAGAGGAACTAAATCCCTTGTGTGATTCCTTTCAAAGGAATTGAACTCTTCTTGCATTGCAACATCCCACTCGAGAACACCTAAAGCTTATCAAAAAGATCATGGATCAGAAGATGAAGTAATGAAGAGATGTGAAGCCTACTGAAATTGTGACCTTTATCTTCTAGTATCTGATGGATCACCAAGACAATATCCTGCTGATTCAAATGTTTGTCCAACCCAGAGAGGCACTGACGCTAGAGATTCTAGGGGAGAATCATCAACCTCTGAATGATGACTATTAGAGGATTGTGAATCCTCATTATCACTATCACCATTTGAAGTGGAGGAAGAAGACACCTCATTAAGATTAGGAGGATTAAGATCCTCATTAGAACTGTCAAAATAATGCAATGTCTTCAATGCAATAGTGGATGGAGAAGTGGTATGAGAAGAACTAGAAGAACTCTCCTAAAAACAAACACTCCTCTCAATGAACAACTCATGAGTAGTGGGATGGAGAAGTCTATACCCTTTGACATCATTTGGATATCCAACAAATATGAAAGACTTTCTCTGCGAATCCATAACCTTGCATTTATCTACTGGAATGTGGGCCCATGCAAGAGAAATAAACACCCTAAAGTTCATAACTATAGGTTTTCAACCAGTCTAAGCTTTAAAAGGAGTTACCTCCTTCACATCTTTGTGTGGAAGTCAGTTCTAGATGTAAAACACACGGTTGATGGTCTATGCCCAACACTGAGGTGCCAAAGACTTGGAGTGAATCATACAATTGGTCATCTCCTTCAAATTGTTGGTATTTTGGATATGTTGATATGGTTTTGTCATTGATGTCAACACCTATTAATGTTTATCAACTCTAGCATTTGGAGAATTGGAAATGTTCACCAGCAAGCAAAGTGACTAATGCACAGTCACCGGTATTTGGTACACCGGCAAGATATATTGTTCACCAGAACTTGGAATGATATGGAAAATACTTGGTTATGATGAAGACATCATCTTGACACTTTGTCTTGAAGATTTATTCATTGGTATATTCATGTTTGCATATTTATTGTTACCAGCAAATAGGTCCAGGATAAGCATCGGTAGGCTTATCTATTCCAGATCAGCATGGCACGCTATAGAGATGATTTTGTTGTTATTGAAAATGCATTGAGCCAACATCATGCATCAGATATTGTTGTATTTGTAATTTATTTTATTGTAATATCTTTTAGAGTCGACCTACTAAGATTGGTCTTAGGTTATGATATATATGTAAGATCTTATTTGTAAGATCGATATGTGAATGTGAAAAGGGTTGTAATTCGGTATATGTGAGAATAAATAGAGCTATACATGCAGACATCATTTGAAGGTTGAAGGAAGTTTTTGTGAAGGCATATCAAAAATAAACCAGTACTGAATCCAGCATATGAAGATGCTATTTTGAGCAGTACATCATTATTGGATTTAACCATCCAATTGTAGTCAGTGTGACTCCTATTTGTGTTTGAGTAGTGAGCTCTAGGCGCTTGGCCTTTCTGCATGTGCAGACCCCATTTGTATACACATACTATCTACAGTAGTATCATCTGATTGTGGGTAAGGTTTCCCACCATGGTTTTTCCCCTTACAGGGTTTCCATGTACAAATATTGGTGTTATGTGTTGTGGATGTTATTGTCCTTCCGTTTCATGCATTAATCTTTATTGGTACTGCAATTAACTGATAAACTATCTACCAGCATAAAGTCTGGTTTACCGGTATTAAGCATTAAGATTGGTTAAGTAGTTTTTAGTTTGAATTTATTTGACAACTGATTCATCCCCCCCCTCTCTATTGTCTCCGGGACCTAACAATTGGTATCAGAGCAGAGTCCTCTTTTTGCAGAAGTTTAACAACTTGAGGAGATCCAATGTCTTGTAACTATTTCAGGAAGGATAGTCCTAAACTTGATGGAACCAACTATGGCATATGGAAGATACGGATGGAGACACATCTGAATTACATTGGAAAGGACACCTGGGATGTTACAAAGAATGGCTATACTACTCCTACTCAAAGTCAACCTAATCCACCTAACTTGGCTAAAGATGAGGAAAATGATTGCAAAGTAAGGGAAGCACTTTTGAGCGTATTATGAGATCAACAAATCATGGGATTATCTGATAGATCTACTGCTAAAGCTATTTGGGACCATTTGGAAACATTGAATGAAGGAGATTCCACAATCAAAATTACAAAACTTGAAAGCTTCTGGGTTAGGTATGAGGAAGATGAAAGGATTTCTGCTTTTATGAAAAGAGTAAATGAAATTATTTTGGGTATTAAATGTTGTGGAGGAACCTTAAGTGAAGATGAAATTGTTTCAAAAGTTTTAAGAGGATTGCCACCGGCTTACAAAATGAAAGTTACTACTATAAATGAGTTGAGAACAATGCCTAATACATCAGTAACTAGAGATACATTGATTGGAAAACTTTCAGCTTTTGAAATTGAGGAATTTGGTCCTGTTGCTACTATAAAGACATATTTATCTTTTAAGGCATCAACATCATCTACATCATCATTTGACAAGTCTAATTGGAAAGCCTTTTATGCAAGAGAACTTGAAGAAAGCAGGAGAGAAAATGAAGAACTTGAAGCACTATTTGCAAGGAAAATGCCTAAAGGTCCAATTGGAAGTAAGTATGAAGGTAAAGCACCCTTTAAATGTTTTAACTATAATAAGATTGGTCATATGGCTTCAAGATGCTCTGATAGACATGCTAGACTAAAAGAAGAAGCTAGGAGAATATACAACCCTAACCCTAAATATTAGAGATATAGATTTAAGAAGAATAAAGACAAATCTTGTTATCTTGTTGATGAAGGAGTCACTGATGATTCTAATGAGGATCCGACAGACAATGGATGGGTTTTTGTTAATATAACAAAAGATCAACCGGTAGAGAAGGCCTTGGCAGCTAAAGTTGAAGTTAAGGATGAATGGATCATTGATTCAGGATGTTCACATCATATGACTTGTGATAAAGGTAAATTCTTGACTTTTTCAGGAATATAATGTAGGTCTAGTAAGATTTGGAGATGATAAAGCTTGTTTGATCAAAGGAAAAGGTACTATATCTCTTGATGGTAAGCATAATACCGACAATGTTTACTATGTTGAAGGTCTAAAGAATAATCTTTTGAGTGTTGGTCAATTAGTTGAGAAAGGATTTCAGTTACAATTCAAGAATGGGAAATGCAAAATTATGAACAAAACTAGTTTGGAAATTGCAACCGGTAATCAAACTAGAGGTAATATCTTTCATCTAAATAACAATGAAAAGACATGCTTGATTGCACATATTGAGGAAAGTTAGCTATGGCATAAGAGACTCTGTCATGTAAACTTTGATTGCATTGTGAAAATCAGTACAACTAAGGCAGTTAGAGATTTACCTAAGATTGTTAAACCTCACAATCCAGTATGTAAGGAATGTCAATTTGGAAAACAAGTTAGAGCATCTTTTAAAAGTATTCCAAAAAAATCCAATAATGCTCTTGACTTAATTCATACTGATTTATGTGGTCTAGCTAGAACTAAAAGCTTACAAGGTGATAGATATTTCATGCTAATCATTGATGACTATTCTAGAATGTGTTGGGTTACTTTTCTCAGAGAAAAATCAGAAGCACTTGGGAAATTCAAACTATTCAAGGTGATGGTAGAAAATGAAACTGGTAAGAAAATCAAATGTTTGAGATCAGATCAAGGAGGTGAATTTACATCTAAGGAATTTAATACATTCTGTGAAGTAAATGGAATTAGAAGACAATTATCAGCACCCCAGACACCAAAATAGAATGCAGTTGTAGAAAGAAAAAATATAACTATCTTGGATGTTGCTAGAAGTATGTTATCTGAAGCTAATCTACCTTATGTATATTGGAGAGAAGAAGTGAGCACAACAGTCTATACATTCAACAAAGTTCACATCAAAGGTGAAACTGGTAAGACCTCTCATGAACTATGGTTTGGTATTACTCCTACTCTTAAATATTTTAGAATATTTGGAAGTAAATGCTATATTAGAAGAGATGAGTATATTGGAAAATTTGATCTTATAATTGATGAAGGAATATTTCTTGGTTATTCATCTAATAGCAAGGTATATATATGTTTTAACAAGAGATTCTAGAAAATTGTTGAGAGTACAAATGTGAAAATTGATGAACAGTTTAGAGGAACTTCAAGGTATATAGACTCTGAACCGACAATAGAGATACTGACAAATGAACCTACATTGAACCCACCGGTACAAAATGAAAATCTAGTTACACTGGTATCATCTGAAAATTCCACTGTAACTGAAGAACTATAGCAAACAAAGACACCTTGATATGTAAGATTGAACCACTCTGAAAATCAGATAATTGGGAACAAATATCAAGGAGTTATGACAAGAGGAAGATTGGCAAATGAAGAGGTATATATTAATTCTCAAATTGAACCAGCATCAATTAATGAGGCATGTGAAGATAAACACTGGATTAAAGCTATGGAAGAAGAATTAGAACAAATTGAAAAGAATAACACATGGACATTAGTTCCCCGACCTAAAGACAAAAATGTAATTGGAACAAAATGGGTATTTAGAAACAAACTTAATGAAGATGGTAAGGTAATCAGAAATAAAGCAAGACTAGTGTGTAAGGGATATTCTTAGAAAGAAGGAATTGATTATAATGAAACCTTTGCACCGGTAGCTAGAATTGAGGCAGTTAGATTATTCTTAGCTTTTGCAACACACAAGAACTACAAAGTATATCAAATGGATATTAAATGTGCATTTCTGAATGGGGATCTTGAATAAGAAGTTTACATTGAGCAACCTGATGTATTTTCTTTGACAGATACCAAAGATATGGTTTGCAGGTTAAGGAAAGCCTTGTATGGGTTGAAACAAGCTCCAAGAGCTTGGTATGCTAGATTGGATAAATATCTTTTGAAGATTGGTTTTACTAAAGGTAATGTTGACAACAATTTATACTATAAAGTGACTAATGATGACATCTTAGTTAGAGGAAGTTTTTGTTGATGATATAATCTTTGGAGGAGAAGATGGATTATGTAAAGACTTTTCTATTGAAATGCAACAAGAATTTGAAATGTCTATGATTGGAGAGATAAAATTCTTTTTAGGATTATAGATTTCTGTAGCGTCGTAAATTGTACGCACTTGCTAGGGTGGTACAATTTCACACCTAGTTTAGCACCCGCCTTGGCGCATTTTGCATTTTGCATTGCATTTCCCCTTTAGCACTTAATTAATTAAATTAATTAGGTCTAAGGTCCTATTTTATCATCTCCCATATCATAAAGTTGGGCCCTTTCATTAAAGTTTGCCCCTTTCATTTTATTCTTCCAATACATCATTTAATCAAAAACCCTAATTAGGTCCTATTTTGAACTTGGGGGCTTGATTTCGGGGGTCAAAACATCTCGAAATCACCTGTAACTTCGGGATTCTCTCTAAAATCATCATATCTGACGGCCCTGAAAATTTGGTGAAAAGTTGTCGGGACCATGGCGCCCGTGCAACATGGTCCCGGACATTTTTCCCGAAATTTTGGGAGCACGATCCAATCATAAAATAAAGCTTAACCCCAAGAAATTGGCGGGATATTCAATCTCTAGGTTGGCCAAAAGTCGAAATTAAGACCTAGGGTTTCATACATAAGAGCTCTCTTTCTTCATTTGAAAGGATCAGATTTTTGGCTTTCAAGGACCTTCTATGCAGCGAAAGAGCAGATCTTTGAAGACTTCAACAACATTCAACATTCCTCTATCAAGCACTTATCAAATTCATTCATCCACTTAGGGCTTGGAAGACATTGAAGAACAATAGGAAATTACCGACTGAAGATTGGCTTGTACTCCTCCCTTGAGGGTTGGGTATGATTTCATGTTGTTTTCATGTCTTTGCATAAGCTTCAATATATCCTTTATTCATGCTTTAGATCACTTTGTATCTTGATTTAGAGCATTTACATTATCATTTACAAGCAATTAGGGTTTACTTTCTAGGTTGCTCTAGTTTGCTTTCTTGCATTTAAGGACCTTGCACACACACTAGGTCTGCACACACAATACATTTTACACTACAACTTGGCTATTCATGGAGGTGGAAATCACCGAAGCGGGGGTTTGACTAAGGCAAAACCCTATATAGCCGCCCAAACACCTTTTCAGATATAAGTGCAGGTTTCGGGACTCGGACGACGCCGCAGGTTGCAGATCCGGGAGAAGCAGACTGAGACCGACCTTCCCACCAAATTTCAGAGAAAAAGACCAGGACAGGGGCGTGGGGCGCCCTGGTCCTGCCAGGACAGGGGCGCTGGGCACCCTGGTCCCTTCTGGGCGCCCTGGTCCCTACTGGGCACCCTGGTCCCTGGGACAGGGGCGCTGGGCGCCCTGGTCCGACAGCATTTTCAGCATTTTTGACAGCTTTTTCCAAAGTGCAAAAACAGCAGTTTCCGGAGCAGTTTCAGGGGCAGAATCAGGACAGTGGCGCCCGCGCCCCCGTCCCGAACATTTTCAGTCAGATTTTAACTCCGGGTACGCACTTGCATTCTTATTTCATCCTTGTATTTACAGCTTTCCATTGTTTAAGTTGAATTCTGCAATCTTGTTATTAGTTCATACTTGCACTTTGGGGTTAGGGATTGAACTTGCATCATTTGATCTTCCAATTTCAACAAAGGAATAGAAATCCTAATAGATATCCCATGGCTCTCTCTTTCACAAAAAGAAGTAGCCAATTGTGCGATATCTCTAGGCTCTTTCGTATTCCATAATGTGTGTCAAAAGGTAGGATTAGGGCATGTTAACCTAGTCTCGCTTTTTCCCCTACACAATTTCATAGACTGATAAAGGTATATTCTCGAGTCAATCTAAGTACTTGAAGGAGTTACTAAAGAAATTTGGGATGGAGAACTCTAAACTAGTAAGCACACCTATGACTACAAATGACAAATTACCACTAAGGGATGAATCTACACTTGTTAATCCAACTAGGTACAAATCTATGATAGAAGGCCTATTGTATTTGACACAAACAAGACCTGATATTATGAATGTTGTATGTATTGTTTCAAGATTTCAGAGTAATCCTAGAGAAAATCATGAATCAACAGTAAAAAGGATTTTTTGGTACTTACAAGGCACTACAAATCTTGGCTTATGGTATCCTAGAGATGAAGACTTTGAATTATGTGCATACACAGATGAAAATTGGGCAGGAGATGTAGATGACAGAAAAAGCACCATCGGTGGAGCACTTTTTCTTAGAAGAAGATTAATTTCTTGGTTGGGTAAGAAACAAAGTTGCACATCTTTATCAACAGCATAATCAAAATATGTTGCAACAACAACTAACTGTACATAGGTATTATGACTTAAGAAAATGTTGAAGGACATAAAGGTAAAATGCAAGGAACCTATAACTATCTATTGTGATAACACAACAACAATTGATATATCTAAGAATCTGGTACTACATTCTAAAACTAAACATGTTTCTATCAAACTGAATTTTCTAAAAGAGAATGTTGAAGCAAAAGAAGTAAAACTGGTTTATGTGAATACTAAAAAGCAGATTGCAGATATTTTCACTAAGCCTCTGTCTAAGGAGACTTTTGAATATCTTAGAGATCAGCTTGGGGTCATACCCTCACCAGTAGAGACTTAGATAGTTGATGTTTGTCATCAACCGAAAGAATTAACAGATAAATCTTTTACTCCGGCTTTGATGAGGAGAGCTACTTCTCAGGGGGAGTAGTTGGTATACTGAATAAGTTGGTATTTTGTATTTGAACTTGATTTTTGTATTTCTTTGGTATTTGATGTCAAAGGGGGAGAGATTGATATGGAAAAACACATGTTACTCCTAGGGGGAGAAATTGTTATTTTGGGAGAGATTGATTACCCTCTGTACTTGAATTTTGATTTCTGGTTTTGATCTCTTTTTGGGCGGTTGTTGGGGTTTGGTATTTGGCATTTCTATTTTGGCACTGTGATGGTTTTTCCATCTTGTGTTGCCATCAATACCAAAGGGGGAGATTGTTGGTATTTTGGATATGTTGATATGGTTTTGTCATTGATGTCAACACCTATTAACACTTATCAACTCTAGCATTTGGAGAATTGGCAATGTTCACCGACAAGCAAAGTGACTAATGCACAATCACCAGTATCTGGTACACCGACAGGATATATTGTTCACCGACACTTGGAATGATATGGAAAACACTTGGTTATGACATAGACATCATTGAGACACTTTGTCTTGAAGATTTATTCATTGGTATATTCGTGTTTGCATATTTGCTATTACCGGCAAATAGGTCCAGGATAAGCACTGCCAGGCTTATCTATTCCAGATCAACATGAGAGATGATTTTGTTGTTATTGTAAATGCATTGAGCCAACATCATGCATCAGATATTGTTTTATTTTTAATTGATTTTATTGTAATATCTTTTAGAGATGACCTACTAAAATTGGTCTTAGGTTATGATATATATGTAAGATCTTATTTGTAAGATCGATATGTGAAGGTGAAAAGGGTTGTAATTTGGTATATACGAGAATAAGCAAAGCTATACACGTAGACATCATTTGAAGGTTGAAGGAAGGTTTTGTGAAGGCATATCAGAACTAAACTAGTACTGAATCTAGCATATGAAGATGCTATTTTGAGAAGTACATCATTATTGGATTTAACCATCCAATTGTAGTCAGTGTGACTCCTATTTGTGTTTGAGCAGTGAGCTCTAGGCGCTTGGCCTTTCTGCATGTGCAGACCCCATTTGTATACACATACTATCTGCAGTAGTATCATCTAATTGTGGGTAAGGTTTCCCACCATTCTTTTTCCCCTTACAAGGTTTCCACATACAAATATTGGTGTTATGTGTTGTGGATGTTACTGTCTTTTTGTTTCATGCATTAATCTTTACCGGTATTGCAATTAATTGATAAGTTGTCTACCGACATAAAGTCTGGTTTACCATTATTAAGCATTAAGGTTGGTTAAGTAGTTTTTGGTTTGAATTTATTTGACAACTGATTCACCCCCCCTCTCAGTTGTCTCTGGGACCTAACACAAATACCTATTCTTCCATTTTGTGACACCATTCTAATGAGGACTATATGAAATTGTGTTGCATGTCGATACCTTCTGAAGCACAAAATTGTTCAAACTGATTGTTGACATATTTACCCCCATTACTTGTATGTAGAATCTTGATGAACTTTCCAGATTGTTTCCTTGCCAAAACTTTGAAATCTAGAAAGTTATCAAATACCTCAAACTTTGGTTTCAGAAAGTAAACCCATGTATATCTAGAAAAGTCATCAATAAATGTCAAGATATATCTAGCCTTGCTGAAAGATGGTTATGGAGATGGTATTAGCAAGTCACTGTGTACCAACTCCAATAGCTCTATAGCTCTCCATGATTTACCTTTATCATACTTCTCCTCATAATGCTTACCAAGAATGCATCCCTGACAAATTGCATCAAAAAATTGTTTAGAAGATAACCCCGAAACCATGTGCTATTGATTGAGCTATTGCAAGTAATGGTAGTTTAGGTGGCCAAATTCTTGATGCCACAAATAACTCACCCCATCCGCACGAGTGAGAAACTATTGAAGGAGAGTCAGGAACAAAGTGAGAAAACTGATATAATCTAGAATGATGATCTGCTTTTCCCACAACAACAATAGACCCATTATGCATTTCACTAATAACCACTGTATCTGTTGTGAACTCAACCCACTTGCCAAAACTAGTGTGAGTGATCTGATAAATAGATAGGAGATTAGTTGATAAATATGGAGCACAAAGGACATCCTCAAATGTTACTTTGCCCACATCAACCCTCTCATGCACTTCAATAGGACTGTCATCACCCATTATTATGGAAGGCATAGAACGTGACTCTAAAGAGGTGAAATCATCTTCTAAAGAAGACATATGGTGCAAATAACCTAAGTAAATTATCCAAGAATTGGGTTGTGAAGCAACAACTAGGGCCTTACCCTTTCTTTCCCCTTACTCTCATCTGTGTCCTTTGAAGATCATTTTGATGAACTTTGTCTGACGAAATCAAGCACCTTGATATTATTATTTTCAAGAAGGTGTGAAAGGTGATCAATTTGTTTCTTTAAACCCTTATGCACATCATGACCAGGCCTCTTATAGTAAGAACACTTGACCTTCTCCTTCTTAGGTTGTTCACCTTTTGATGAAGAGGTCTAATTATCTGCTTTTGAAGTAGCATATTTTTTATCTTTCTTCTTCTCTCCTTGTTTCTTTTGTTTCTTATCTTGCTTACTAGATCCTTTATGTTCTTTTGTTCTTTGATTTACAGCTAAGGAATGTGACTTAGAGGGTTTTAATTGTACCCATTTTAACCAGTTAGTCTTGCTCCCTAATGAATTTTTCAGCAAAATTATATAGAGAAGGTATTTTGAATGTGGTACCTAGGGCACATTTTGTAGCATAAAATGTAGAAACAAACATTGAATAGTTAGGACCAATCTTAGAAAGAATACTCAAGATCAGTTGCTTATCATCTTTCTTAGTTACACACTGTTCCAACTACAATCATATAGACAAGTTTTGTGAAGAAGTCTTGTATAGTGTCAAACTTAGTTGGATTCAACCCTATGAGTTCATTCTCTAATTGATGACCTCTTAGCTCATCTTGCTTATTAAAAAGGTTTTCCAAAGTGGTCTACACTGCAAGTGGTGAAGTGGTAGATTCAATGTGAAAAAGAAGGTCAGGAGAGACTGACATACACATAGTACCAAAATCTTCATCACATTTATTAAACCATTTAATATTTTCTACAAAATCCTGTGGTTCAGTTTCAAGTCCCATAGTAACACAATGATATCCATGTCTTTTTAGATATATTATTATCTTAGATTTTCATTCAAAATAATTTTATGTTGTTAAAAGAGGATTTGTAAATGCATCCATGATAGAAAAAAAGAAGATTGCAATGAACTAGGAAAAGTGCAAGAATTAAGACACACAACATACCCCTCCTTTCCACTAGTATCAAAAATTATCCCTCCCCCCAAATATTACAAGATCGACACTTTATAATTAGTGGATTTACAAGGCCTTTTATTAGATTACAAAGTTTAAATAGAAAGTTTAAATACAAATAAATTTGATACAAGATTTCAAAAAAATAGCCTTCTAGTTGTTTAATATTCTTCAATACCTTTCTAACAACTACTTGTTTTTGAAAAACAGAGTTGTGAGGTGAAATATATGACTTGTTCAAGGAAAGAAATGCAATTGATTCAACCTGCAATATCTGATGGAAAAAGGCAAAAAAAAATTAAAGAAACTTGCGTGGATGGAAAGTGGTCATTTTCAGTTTTTCCTCAAGTACTTGTTACAAAAATCCGACACCCGAGGTAAAATTTATGCAATTTTAAAGAAGGGTTGTTGAATTTGCTTGCTAGAAAAACTGCTCACGCCTTGTTCAAACTCAATTTCTACAAAAAGTACTAATTTCCAGGGAACAATTTAAAAAACCCAAAAGTTTTTCAATGTTGGGAAGAAGACCTAGAAATATTGTTTCCTATAAATGAGCAGAAGTTGGAATTATAAAGTCGAAATCAAAATAGTTCCAATAAAAAGATTTTACTTTGGTTTTTTTACTGTGTCCTCCAAACTTTGATTTTGGTGAAATAAAAGTCACTTTTGGATTTCTCAATCCTTCTGGACACTCTGCAAATGCTATAGAAGCCTCCAATATTACCAAAATGTTGCAATCACCCATATCTCAAAGGAACACATATATAATAAACCAGATTAATCTAGAAGCTTATTTTCCTTTAAACTGTTTTGATTCTCCAAGTCACATGAGAATGTAGGAGAAGAGCATACTTGGTTTTTAAGGAAAATATTATCTATCTAATAGTCTCAAATCTCTCAAATAAATCAAAAAAATAGTGAACTATACTAGACAACATGAA
The DNA here is from genome assembly GCF_030272615.1 of Cryptomeria japonica. Classification (NCBI taxonomy): domain Eukaryota; kingdom Viridiplantae; phylum Streptophyta; class Pinopsida; order Cupressales; family Cupressaceae; genus Cryptomeria; species Cryptomeria japonica. Next base: position 465,363,443 of record NC_081410.1, on the reverse strand, counting down.
TCTGATACCATGTTAGATTTTTGTGAGAAGCAAGAATCAAGCCAAGATCCGATGTTGGTCATAGATCGCATGCGACTCCAAGCAAAAGATGATAAAAAATCAAAATGGTCAAATGAAGAAAAATATGATATAAGAGAAAAAAAATTGAGACAAAAGATAATTAAGAGAAGACTCTCACTGAGCTATCATTGAACTATTGAAGGTGAGAGTATAGTGCTTATTATATAGAAGAATAATAGCGTATACATCCAAGGGGTGCATTAACTCATATTCCCCATAAAAAGTGGGAGGTTTTTTTTTTCTTGTTAAATGTCAAAATATGTGGCATAACCTCCTTACATGAAGATAGGAAATGAGTTGAGAAAGTTGGCACATACGGCCAAAAGAGGGTGAGAAACCCAACTACCCCATAGCCCACTTAGGAAATGACAAAATACTATTTATGAGAGGTGGCACAACAAGCCAAAAGAGGGTGTGTAACTGAACAACCCATGTGAGGTGGATAGTTACACATGTAGTTGACATATTTCGCCATGTTTCTTCATATTAACCACTCCTAATAACCTAAGGAAGCTTAAATAATATGTGTAGGAAAAAAATACCCCCTAACATAAGGAAAATTAAAACCTACACTAACACACTTGAACCCCTTTGTTCGATTAATAGGTTCTTGGAAGGTCTTCGACGAGTGGAAAAAATGTTGCGATTTAGGTGTCTTAACCTTTCCAAGTCCTAACATTGGTATTTGCATTTATTTATTTAATATGTGGTTTATATTTACTGGCCTAGTAGTCAGTTTAGTTTGCACATACTATTTCATCATCTAGTGAGAGTTGACATGTTGAATTGTCATCCTACTAGGAAGGTGACATTGACTATTTTGTCCTCACATGGAAGTAGGTGTACCAATTGGAGGATATTATATTGTTTGAGGTAGGTGACAAGTCTTTTAATGATACAAATATGACAAGATTCTATAACATGCCTACCTATGACAATATTCTATGGCAACTGGCTATTCCTAGAGGTAGGTGCCCATGCATGCTAGGATGTTGCATGTGTGAGGGTGCTTGCATGTCAAGGAATCTAATTGTATGTAAGGGATGCACCCAATTTGGAAGATTCCTATGATGGCTTATGATAGTTCTTCACATGCAGACAAGTTGCATGCATGCAAGTGTTGTGCATGTCTTGGGATTTCTTACAAGTTCATATAAGTGCCACTTAGACAGGAATCCATTTTGGGCTATTTCGCCTATTCATTATAAAGCATAAAAGTGTTGTTATTTTTCAACTTGTGTATATTGTAATTTCTAATTGTTCTATAGGTGAAGTGTTATATTGTCAGAATCAATCCAACTTTTGCGTTGATGTGAATATTCTTGTTAAATAAGCTATTGTATTGGGGTTGTATTATACTCACTTTTTTTAATAATATATAAAGAATTGTGCTTTTGGAGTGTGGGATTTTATCCCAAAAGGGTCTTTCCCTTGTATATCTTGTGTTCATTGTGTTTATCTATTTTCATGTTTCTTATCTCTCTCTCAATGTGTTTTTGTTTTCATAAAAGTTAAATATTGTAAAGAAATTTTGCACCATCTCCCCCACTAGATTAGTGTTAGGAAGTATTTTTATCACCTTTTCTTCCTTTCAGATGGGGAGGAAAGTAAGTATCTTGGTAAGGAGTGAGCATCGAAAGAAACGAACTTACTAAAAAAGCACAATCAACTCCATTTTATGGATACACGATTTACTCTTTGATGGGATTTGGATTCTCGTTCTCAAAACTTATGTAGAATCTTGAATATCCATTCTGTGATGTACCTTGCAATATTTTCACAATATTCTTCTCCATTTTATATTTAGGCACAAAATAGATTCTATTTTTTAATTGAATGAGATCATTTCCTTTTGAGTATGTGTCATCTTCCTTACTACCATGCAATATGTTAGTAACATGGGTATTCTTGACATAATGCGATATGATAGAAATCATCCAAATAATAGAAATCGAGTAGAGATTAGGATTTTGGAGAGGTGTATCAACAAATCCATGAAAACCATGTGCTTTGGAGCTTACTCACCCATTTTTCTTATAATCACACATTACTAAGTGGATTCAAGGAAAATTTGAGGCTACCACCTAAATCTTTTCACTTCACGCTTTCAAATTTTATGGAATTCCTCATTTTCATTATAATCACAACTCCCTTTCCTAAATAATCACAACCTATAGACAAATATTATGAGAAATCTAAAATAATAAGAAAGTAAGACAATCTTAATACATTCTCCCACTTATCAAATTCTTTTTGTGTTATATCCATCCAAGAAAGAGCTCCTTTCTTTGGCATGATGGTTAAGGTTGTTTCTTGTGTAGGGGGAAAGTGAGACTAAACAAACAAGTACTAATCCCACTCTCATGTACACATTGTGGAATATGAAAGAGCTTAGGGAGGTAACACACTTCAACTACTTCTTGTGAGGGAGAGAGAGCCAAGGATTACCTCTTAGGGTTTATATTCGTTTGCTACAAATGAGGGGAAGAAGTGATGTAAGAGTGCAGATTTGAATGATTCAACCCTAATCGAAAGACATAGAATTGAGAATAACTGATATAATGCTAAAAAGAACAGATTAAGAGGCAAATTCAGAGCTGCACCTATGTCAAAAATCCGAGAAAAAATGTTTAGAATAAGGGTGTTGTGCCACTATCCCGATTCTACAAGCTTGAAGTTGTACCTATGAAATTAGGAACCGAGATCTGAAACCTACTGCTCTGCCAAACCTTGCTGAAAATAGGGAGGACCAAGGTGTCACGCCCCTATCCCAGGGGTTTTTGGTGAATTTTGGCCCCTCAAAACAATCCCTGTGCACTTTGTCAGTCCTGAAAATTCCTATGGTGCTCGGATTTGAATCTGTACCTGTAGCTAAAAAATAGGGCTTTGGGTGGCTATGTATGATTTTACCTTAGTCAAACCCCTATTTTGGTGATTTCCACCTCAACGAATAGACAATTTGCAAAGTAAAATAGTGTGTGCAAGAACCTTGTGTGTGTGAAAGATCCTAGGATGAGAGTAAACAATCTAGAGCAACCCAAAGAGTAAACCCTAATTGCTTTTAATTGACAAAGTAAATTCTCTAAATAAATCATGCAAAGTGATCTAAAGCATGAATGTATGATGGTATGATGAATCAATAAGGATTCAGACAAATACTAAGAGGGGGGTGAATCAATAGATAGATGACTAAACTTTCACCAAACTCAAAAACAATCTCTCAAGTCAAACTCAGAACTAAGTGGTTCAAATACTGAACTACAAATTGCAATATCACTATCAAGTATACTGATTGACTACCATAACAGGATAATAGTATAACAGCTCTGAAACTCCCAAAAAATTTTAACAAAAATATTCAAATACTTTACTAACAATAGTAAAAGAACATTTCAAATTACTATCAGTCATCTTATCACATCTAAGTGGATTTAGCAGTTAAGCAAATTAACCATAGCAAACATAACCACAAAAACCATTCACCACTTGACACAATGATTTTGATGTGGAAACCCAAATGGGAAAAACCACGATGGGGATGAATACCCACAAGTATTCTAAACTCTTCTGAAGTTTGCCTGTTAGGAGCCAAACATGTTAAAGCTTTTACAAAATGTCCCGTTAGGAACGGATCCTATTAGGGACCACTTGGTTAATGGATTGACTATAATGCCCTATTAGAAGCAATACGCTGTTAGGAGCAACCTCGGTAGAGGATTTGAAATCCAAGATAATGGATCACCTGGTTAGAGGATTTAAATAGCACTAAGCCTATTAGAGCTTACCCGATTAAGGGATTTGACTATTGTAATTGTGAGAGAATGATAGGGGTTTGTTGATCTGGTGAATAGCACTACTCTTCTTGATCATATCCTTTTCATGCTTCTATCCGCCTTCACACATACTCTAGATACACCTTCTAGATCGATAACCAATCACACTTACACTTAACCAAAATTGCCAACACTACAACAAAGCAACTCATCGACCTTATAAGAGAAACAATAGGTTGGTAACACATCACAAACCTAAGATGTCATAGAGATTAAAAACAAATCCATTCAAGTATGACCATTGGATTACATAGAAATCCTTGCACATTATTTAAGACAACCTCAACCACTCCTTGATCACCGCTTCATCGATTCCTGTACTTCATCACACGGTTTCCACTTCATGCAATGTACACACTCATTCCCAAGATAAAACCATCAAACCATCATCTCTACGCTCATTCCCAAGATAAAACCATCATCTCTACACTCCAAAAACCATTTGAAACTCTTCATATACAACATGCATATGTGGCATAATCATTACCGCTTATCATTTGATCATAAACCAATACAACCAATTCAACAAGCGCTACCGGTTAGGGTTTAGCACATGAACAGGTGGGGTTACCAGTTGATCTCACTACTTCTCAAGTAATATCAGTTTCCTTCACTATCTCACCTACTGGTTGCAAAAAAACATCATAACAACATCATTACCAGTTATAATTGACATCAATGACAACACAATAGTTCATCAATGCAATCTCCATGCAAATGCCAACAATCTCCCCCTTTGGCATTGATGGCAATACAAGTATCAATACCCTTTATTGTGATGATTGAGAGTAATGCACATACCTAGGTATAGGAATCTTGGTTTACATTTTGCCATGTACTCTCCTTCAACTGAGTCTCCATGTCTTCAATTGGTAAGTGGCTATAGATATTTTCTCTATCAATCATACAATTCTTCTCCCCATAATCATATAGTTCTTTCTCCCCCTTTGATAGAAATGCCAAAGTGAAAGTAAAACATGCAGTGTCATACTTCACTGTTTTGCATTAACAACTTGATGCTCCCCCTATGGAATAACTCCACTCTACACCAATCCTGCTTCAATATTCTTCAATTAGCTCTGAGACTAATGTATTCCACATCTTCTCAATTGACCTCATGTAGGGGCACAACCCCTAGCTGACCTCTAAGATATTCAAAAGTAGTCTTAGGCAAAGTTTTAGTAAAGATATCTACTAGTTGCTCCTTAGTAGATACATGCTTTAGTAACACATCTTTACTCTACACTTTCTCTCTCAAGAAATGATATTTCAGCTCAATATGCTTGGTTCTAGCATAAAACACCAGGTTCTTTGAAATATTTATTGCAATGGCATTGTCACATAAAACCTTTACTGGTTCTATAATATTTAGCTTGAATCCTTCTAGAATGTGTTTCATCTAGATTGCCTAGGTACAATTCATATACGCTGCAAGATATTCAGCTTTAGCAGTGGACTATGATATACAACTCTGCTTCTTGCTGCTCTAAGATACAAGTCTTCCTCCAGGAAAGAATGCACCACCAGTTGTGCTCTTCCTATCATCAACATTACCTTCCCAGTATGCATCTATATAAACCTTCAAATCAAAGTTACGTACATATGGATACCATAATCCATAGACAATAGTACCTTTCAAATATCTGAATATCCTTTTAGTTGCTATCAAGTGTGTCTCCTTTGGATTCTTCTGAAATCTGGCAACTAAACCAACTGCATGAGCAATATTCGGTCTGCTATGAACAACATAATGCAATTTACCTATCATTGATCTGTACTCCTTTCATCAACATATGTGGCATCATCCTCCTTAGATAGTTTACAACCCATCACCATTGGTGTCCCAACTGGTTTATAGTCACTCATTCCAAATGTCTTCAAGAGCTCTTTCACATACTTAGGCTGTGTGATAAAAATACCACTCTTCATCTGTTGAATTTGCAAACCTATGAAGAATTTTATCTCTCCTACTAGAGAAATTTCTAATTCACTTTTCATCTCATTTGCAAAGTCATCACACATGTCATCATTGCCTCCAAATATGATAGCATCTACAAACACTTCACTAACCAGTATCTTATCTCCTTTAGATTTTAGATATGTATTGTTGTCTTCACTAGTTCTCTGAAAACCTATCTTCATCAGGTGTGAATGTAGCCTTTCATACCATTCTCTTGGTCTTGATTCAAACCATATAGTGCCTTGTGCAGTTTACACATCATATACTTTGCATCAGTCAAAGCATAACCAATTGGCTGCTCAATGTATACTTCTTCTTCCAATATTCCATTTAGAAACATTGACTTCACATCCATCCGATATACTTTGAATCCCTTATATGCTCGAAATGCAAGTAGATTCCTAACACCTTCCAAACAAGAAAATGGTATAAATTTATCGCTATAGTCTTCTCCTTCTTCCTATTCATAACCTTTGCATACCAATCTAGCTTTGTTTATGACTACTGCTCCATCTTTGTTCAGTTTATTATTGGATACCCATTTAGTGCCTATCACATTTTTATTCACCAGTTTGGGTACTAGGGTCCATGTATTGTTCTTCTCAATTTGGTCAAGCTCTTCTTCCATAGCTTTAATCTAGTGATCATCTCCAAATGGTTCCTTGGCAGTTCTAGGCTCAATAGTAGATATCATGCAATAATTCCCTCTGATTCTTCTTCTAGTTAATACTCCAGCATCTTTATCTCTAATAATTTGGTCAGGATTTTGATTGATTCTCACATACCTTGGAATAACATGATCATTATCTTCAGGTTCTTCTTCCTCACTATCATCATCTTCTTCTCTAGAATCTACCTGTTCTAGTTGAACTGGTACTACAACATTCACTTCACCAGCTTTTAGATTCACCGGTTCTGGTTCCAAAATCAAAATGTAAGGTTCATCTTCCTTTTTCTCCACACCAGTTTCTCCTGAAACTTTAGGATACTCATCCACTAGGACATCAATACTCTCAATGATTCTCTTTGTTCAGATGTTGTAACATTTGTAGTTCTTACTCTTGGTCGAGTAACCAAGAAATATGCCTTCATCACTTTTAGCCTCAAACTTACTAACATAGTCACCTCTCTTGATAAAACATTTACTACCAAAAATCTTAAATAACTGACATAAGGTGATCTACCATACCAGTATTCATAAGGATTTTTATCCTTACCTCTTTTTACCAATATTCGGCTCATAGTGTAGACAATTGTGTTGGCAGCTTATATCTAGAAAGTTTTTGCTACACCTCCTTGTATTAGCATCATTCTACCAGCTTCAACAACTGACTAGTTGTTCCTCTCTGCTCTGCTGTGGTGTCCTCAGTGCAGAAAGTTGCCTCTTAATTCTATTGTCTTCACAATATCTAGTGAATTCCTCTAAAGTAAATTCACCACCTTGATCAGTCCTTAGACACTTTATCTTCTTACCACTTTCCTTTTTAGCTAAGGCCCTGAATGCCTCGAACTTACTAAAGGATTTTTTTTTGTCCTTGAAGAATGTGACCCACATCATTCTTGAGCAATCATTAGTGAAGAACATAAAATATCTATCACCTTGACTACTTTTAGTCCTTATTGGTCCACAGAGATCTGTATGAACCAAATATAATAAATGTTCTGCTGAGAAAGATTTTCTCTTAAAAGTTGAGGATATCATCTTTCCTAACTGACATTCCTTACATAGAGCATTCACCCATTTGTCCAACTAAGGAAAACCCCTTACCGACTTGGACTTACTGACTTTGACAATGTTATAAAAATTTATATGACAAAATCTCCGATGTCAAAGCCAACTATCATCTACTTTAGCAATTAAACAGTTGTTGATTTTAGGATTTAGGTGAAATAGGATACCTTTTGTCTACTTGTCAGTTGCAATTAGTTCACCTTTGCTCCCATATATTTTTCACATTCCATTCTTAAATCCCAATGGATAACCTTTGTCATTGATTTGATCTACACTCAAAAGATTGTGCTTTAATCCTTTAACCCAGTAGACATCATCCGGACTAATATTTCCATTAAGAGAAATGGTTCCCTTTTCTTTTACCATGCAGGGTGAGTCATTTCTAAATATCACAAATCCTCCATCAAATTCCTTCAAAGTAATAAATTTACTCCGGTCACCGATCATGTGGTGTGAACAACCACTATCTATGATCCAATCATCAAAGCTATCCATGCAAGAAACTAATGCCTTCTAATTAGATGTCTCCTCTTTAATGGCAACAAAGACAATGTCTTCATTAGCATCTCCCTGGGATTCCTCATCAGTGATACCACCATCAACTTTAATGAGACAATATATTTTGCCTTTGCCTTTGTACTTCTTGTACTTCTCACACTTATGCTCAATGTCACCATTAGGACATTTAGCTGCAATGTGTCCAATCTTGTTACATGCAAAACACTTCAAAGGTAATTTACCTCTATACTTACTGATGCCTCTGGGCAACTGCTTGGCCAACAATGCTTCAAGCTCAATCAGACTGTCTTCATCATCAACTTCTCTATTGGATCTAGACTCATAATGGTGACTAACATCTATGCTTTTCCTCATAGGTGGATTAGAAACTGGAGCTCTAAATGCAAATTCGGATTTCTGAGCACTACCATCATATCCATTTAATTCAAATGCAGTAAGTTTACCAATGATGGAGTCAAGAGTTACCTTAGTTTTATCAATAAACTTTAGCTCCTGAATGGTTGCAACTCGGATATCGTATACCAGTAGAAGGGTTATCAACACCTTACTAACCACTGTTGCATCCTCCATTTTACCACCAACACTCTTGATCTCACCAACTATCTCCTTGATCCTCTAACCATATTGTTGAATATTCTCACCTTCAGCCAACCACATGTCATCAAATTTACCTCTCAGACTTGGTAATCTTCACATGCTTATCACTGTTATAGATTTCCTCAAGTTTCTTCCACACATCATAAGCAGTTTGCAGACCATGGACATGAACATACTTTGAATCAGACAAAGAACTAATAATGGCCTCTAATACTTGATTATTTTCAAGTTGCTCTTTCTTTTGATCATCAAAGATAGTCCCACTAGGTGCAACATATTGAGTAACAACATGTTCCTAGTATTGACTTCCTAGACTCTTGATATAGATTTTCATCTTGTCACTCCATATTATATAGTTTTCCTTATTAAACTTTGGACCTTCTTTCTTCATCATGTTATTCAAGATCTTTACCTCAATCTGTTAGGCTTAGACACTAGAGGACCTAGAATGCTCTGATACCAATTGATGGTATGATGAATCAATAAGGATCTGGACAACTAGTGAGAGAGGGGGTGAATCAGTAGATAGAAAACTGACTAAACTTTCACCAAACTCAAAGACAATCTCTCAAGTCAAACTTAGAACTAACTGGTTCAAACACTGAACTACAAATTGCAATATCACTGTCAAGTATACCGGTTGACTGTCATAACAAAATAACAGTATAAAAGCTCTGAAACTCTCAAAAAATTTTAACAAAAACATTCAAATACTTTACTAACAATATTAAAAGCAAATTTCAGATTACTGGCGATCATCTTATCACATCTAAGTGGATTTTGTAGTTAAGCAAATTAACCATAGAAAACATAACCACAAAAACCATTCACTATTTGACACAATGATTTTGATGTGGAAACCCAAATGGGAAAAACCACGATGGGTATGAATACCCACAAGTATTATGAACTCTTCTAAATTTTGCCCTGTTAGGAGCCAAGCTTGTTAAAGATTTTACAAAAAGTCCTGTTAGGGACCACTCGGTTAAGGGAATGACTATAATGCCCTATTAGAAGAAATACCCTGTTAGGAGTAACCTCAGTAGAGGATTTGAAATCCAAGCTAATGGATCACCTGGTTAGAGGATTTAGATAGCACTAAGCCTATTAGAGCTTACCCAGTTAAGGGATTTGACTATTGTAATTGTTAGAGAACAACAACGGTTTGCTGATCTAGTGAATAGCACTACTCTGCTTAATCAGATCCTTTTCATGCTTCTATCTTGCTTCACACATACTATAGATACACCTTCTGGTTTGGCAACTAATCACACATACACTTAACCAAAATTGCCAACACTACAACAAAACAACTCATCAACCTTATAAGAAAAACAATAGATTGGTAACACATGACAAACCTAAGATCTCATAGAGATTACAAACAAATCGGTTCAAGTATGACCATTGGATTACATAGAAATAATTGCACATTATTAAAGACAACCACGACCACTCCTTGATCACCACTTCATCGATTCCTGTAACTCATCATACAGTTTCCACTTCATGCCATGTACTTGCTCATTCCCAAGATAAAACCATTATCTCTACACACTAAAAACCATTTGAAACTCTTCACATACAACATGCATATGTGGCATAATCATTACCGTTCATCATTTGATCATAAACCAATACAATCAATTCACCAAGCTCCATCGGTTAGGGTTTAGCACATCAATAGGTAGGGTTACCAGTTGATCTCACTACTTCTCAAGTAATACCAGTTTCCTTCAGTAGCTCACCTACTGGTTGCAAAACAACATCATAACAACATCATTACCTGTTATAATTGAAATCAATGACAACACAATAGTTCTTCAATGTAATCTTCATGAAAATACCAACAATGTAAATCAAATTGATGTAATGAAGCTCATACAAAGACATAGAAACAACATGAAATCATACCCAACCCCAAGGGAGAGGTACAAGCCAATCTTCAGTTGGTGATCTCCTATTTCTTTCCCATATCTTCAAAATCCCCCAATTGATGAAAGAATGCTTGATGAATGCTTGATAGGTTTTTTGAATGTTGTTGAAGACTCCAAAGATTTGCTCTTTTTCTACGTAGAAGGCTCCTTGCAATCGCTCAAAAATCTTTTTCTGATTCAATCCCTTAGACCTTGACATGAAGAAAGAGATCTCTTATGTATGAAACTCTATATATTAATTTCATTTTTAGGTCGACCTAGGATTTGAATTTCTCACCAATATTTTGGGTTTAAGCATTAATATCATAGAATTATGCTCCCAAAATTTTTGGAAAAATGTCGAGGACCGTGTGCAAAGTGCACATGGTCCGACCAAATTTTTGCCAAATTTTTGGGGCCGATAGATATGATGATATTAGAGCGAATCCCAAACTTACAGCTGATTTCAAGGTGTTTTGATATGTGAAATCAGGCCTTAAAGATCAAAATAGGACATAATTAGGGTTTATGGTAAAATGATTACTTGGAAGAATAAAATGAAAAGGGGAACGCTTAGGATAAAGGGCCAAAATTTATAACATGTGAAGAGGTGAAATATGAATTTAGATTGAATTAAATTAATTAATTAAATACTTAAACGAGATGAGAAATGCAACATGTAAAACACACTAAGGCGGGTGCTAAACCAAACATGGAATTATGCCACCTTAGCAAGGGTGTACAATTTACAACGCTACATTTGGCCCCCACTTTAGCGGCCATATGACACTACGCACATATTCAAGCTAAAGTATAGAAAATGTAAACATCATTTGAAAAAGGATATATCCATAAGTTGTCAGACGAAGCCCCTAGCGGTATCTGCAGTACACAATTAGGAACCACACCCTACAAAACCATATGTTAGATCAAAAAATCACCTAATTCTTACTAAGGAAAGTGATGAAATTCATGGGTAGCTATATGCCCCCCTGTTTCAGCTTGCTAATTAGTGAGGTGAAACAGGGTATCATGTTTACTACAACGAATTGTGATGAAGACTTTGATGAAAATATGTTTGCAACAAGGCTCAATTTTACTTCCAAACACTTTATGAAACAAATATGAAGTAAGAGAGTGATTTCACAATTCCAATGCCATCGACGATGCAAAAATTAGAGCTCCCTAGCTCAAGTTATGATGGATTGAGTAAAAAGGGCGAAATTAGGGTTTTTAACTTAAAATAATAAAATGAAAAAGTGCATGCCTCATAAATATAAAAGTGACACTCTCATTTGTCACTTTTTGACTTTCGACACTATTCACTACAGAGGAGCCCACACATCAGTCATCATGCCTCTATGTCAACCCATGAGACCTACGTAGATGGAGATCCTACGTCGAGCCATTTTGATCAGTGGACCACTAGATGAGGTGAGTTGACCTTCCATTGACTCTTCTTTGACTTTCTTCATTGCATTGATTTTCAAATTTGATGATGTCATTGCCTAGATTCTGCATGTGCCCCCTGTTTGGGCCCTAGGGTGCCCTAGTCTACCCTGGGCACGCTGGTCCCAAGGGGGTGCCCTAGTCCTCCCTAGTTGCCTTGGTCCCAAGGGGGTGCCCTGGTCCTAGAGGGGCGCCCTGGTCCAGCTAGGGGGCCTTGGTCCCAGTTCACCGTTGTCAAGGGTCACATGGGATCAAGTGTCAGACAGATAGGATAGAATGGTGATGCTTTTTGTTAGATGATTATGATCGATTGAGAGATTACTGATGATTTGATGTTTTTGATTTGCTGATTATTCCCTATATTCATGAGCATACTGTCGATCACACCTTTTGGATCCTGTAGAGTTAGATTCCATGGCTCTCAACAAAGGATAGAGAGTTGCTTCATGCTATAGGGTTGTGGTACGTGATGACCATGTCCACCATCAAGTTCCCTCTGGCAATGCTAATGGCACTAATGGAGAGATGGGACATTTTTACCTCCATATTTCTGCTACCCATGGGGGAGATGACAGTCACACTTGAGGATGTATACTACATTCTCCGTCTTCCCATCAGAGAAGAGATAGTGAGATAGTGAGCCAACTGCACCGATACTAGTTACATGAGGGAGAAAATCTACTGCATTGGGAGAGAGATGCTCGGTGAGATGAGGGGCCGCATTATAATCAATTGGCTCCTACATCTCATCAGTGAGATTCCACTAGTGAGATGACTTATGATTGTGACCATTGCATTAGCTGTGTGCCCTAATGGGCGTGACACACATATGCATGGTGGTCTCACTTATGTAGTGAGAGACATGGAGAGATATTAGAGGGTATTCTCTTGGGGGCAGAGCATGTTAGACCACCTCTACCATGACCTAGGAGAGTATGTGTTTGGACAAGGATGCAGCCTGATGACCTGCACACTACTACAAATATTGACATTCAAGCATATTACGTGCACTAGACCTGCTGGGGTACCCATTGACTCAGTTCCAGAGTAGAATAGAGTGTTCACATATCCACTTACCCATGAGTGGCAGTTTGGGTATCTGTTGCATTGGAGGATGAGTTTTGAAAGAGTGATAGTGGAGGCCATTAGATGGAGACCTTACCTTAGGATGTTCATGTGGGCGAGGATATAAAGGTAGTTGTTCTACATGCAATGAAACTATCTACTAGAGGGATGATAAAGCCACCTCATGGTCCCATTCTATGGTGGTAGATTGGGTTTGAGCAGTGTGTTTCGACAGACATGCTTATCTATATCCGACACTCACATGTGACTCCTAGGTTGGGAGCCATTCTGAGGTCTACCAGTGATGAGATTGATATCACAGATTCAGATGGGTCAGATTGAGACATCACGAATGATTATAGAGATGATGTGGGTACACACTGGTGATACATCACATGGTAGGGTAGGACATACCCTGGAGCCATCTTTCCAGTAGACTATCCTAGAGGGAACCCCAGGCCATGGAGAAACATAGGTGATGAGGAGGATCTTGACACATCTGAGGATCCTAGTGAGGAGGGTACAGATGATCAGGATGATGATGCAAGACAATAGGAGGCTAGTAGTGTAGGAGAGGGAGAGTAGGATGGTGATTATGAGGAGGATGGAGAGGATGAGGACGAGGATGAGGAGGAAGATGAGGACAAGGAGAGCGAGGAAGATGATGAGGAGAACGAGGAGGACAAGTCATATGCAGTTCCTCATCACTCAGGGGATGACACCATAGCCCTAGATCCATCGAGAATTCCATTGTGAGTGGAGAAGGACTCTATAGGGGTCCTAACTCTAGTTCCCACCATCCTATGCCCACCATGTAGAGACACTATGAGTGTGTAGAGCCTAGGGGGTCCCAGTCGTAGGAGGTCCCTTTCCACAACCCCTATTGGTGAGAGGGAGATCCAGGTAAAGTGTTTTGTGATCATTTAATTTATGCATCTTAATATTTTAGATTTGATGATATATAATGTTACTGATCAAAATCTCCCTCTATCTCTGTAGTTGGGGTCCAAGAGTGGCATTCTCTTATCCAGGTCGCAGTGATAAATCTCATCACGACCGTGCACACTCCTAGCTCCTTGCAGATAGTGCATAGACCATAGGGGATTGTCAGGTGGCATGAGGACCTATTCACCCCCATTCTGGTCGAGATGGAGGTATGGAGAGAGAGGGAGAGTACTATGTTAGAGAGACTACAATAGATAGAGCGAGATCTAGCAGTGTCTCAGGCAAAGGCAACCACATATCACGGGATCATGATGGAGAGGGATCGTAGGAGCTCCTCGTTGAGTCACTCATGCTCCACATCACAATATACACCCATCGGCCCACCTCCATGACTAGATCAGGAGGGGATATCTAGTCACAATCCTCTAGCTACTAGTCCTAGGGATAGGAGATGATCATGATATGATATTTTTTTATGTACAGTGATATATATGTTATGACTTTTATCGATCTGTTTTGTCGAAAACATGTTATTTTAATTCATGAAACAATGTATGCTTTGTTTTGATTAAAAGTAACATATTTAGTAATGAACATGTATGTCTAATTTAATTTCCATGTGATTGATTTCTCAATGCTTCATGATTAAATTGATACATGTGTAATTTAATTAAATAACTAAGTATTTAATTAAATTCTAGTTTGGTGATGTAGGAGGAAAAATGTGTTAAGTTTAAGAATTATATGACTAGTGTGATTTAATTAACTCTAGTTAAACACAACATGATATAACCCTACTTAACACATAAGAAATTGTATAACATGCTAGCACATATAAAATGTGAATCTATTACAATTTACATAAATGAATCCAAGGCAAACACTAAAGTGAAGAAACATGCTTGTAAAGAATAAAGTAATGTAGACTAAATAATACAATATCATTTAATACCACATACTTTAATGAAGATATGCTAACATATTAACCAATTTTGAAGAAGGAAAAGACACAAGGAGAGAGAATAAGCTAGAATGAGAGAGATAGAGAAATTAGGCATAGTATCTACGAAGGTGCATAGCATTTATAGGCTCCTTGAGAGGTGTACCTTCCACATCTGCTATCTTGTAAGTACTTTATCCATAAACTTCGACAACAATCTATGGTCCAAGCCAAGTAGGGCTAAATTTTCCTTTCTCCTTGGGTAAGGCATTCACATTGCGTTGATTCTCGTAAAGTACCAATTAACCTACCAAGAAGGAACGTTGAATGACTTTATCATTGTAGCTTCATTGTAGAGTTTAATGATATGCTTGAATATGCTCAAGAGCATTTTATGTGACGTTCATCAAGCATCTCAAGTTGTTGAAGTCTATGTTCTCTATAGGAATCATCATCCATTATACCCTGAAGGGAAACTCTTAAAGATGGAATTTCCAACTCTAAAGGCATAATGACATCGACACCATAAACAAGATTATAAGGAGTACATCCTATAGCAATGCATACACTCATTCGATAAGCCCAAAGAGCGTAGATCAACTGAGTATGTCAATCCTTACCATGCTTATTCACAGTCTTACAAAGAATTTACTCAATTATCCTATTTGAAGACTCAACTTGACCATTTGACTGAGGATAATAAGGCATACAAAATTTATGTTTAATATGATGTTTCTCGAGAAAATTATTCACATATTTGTTTTTAAATGACGTTCCATTATCCGAAACCAAAGCGGAAGGTATTCCAAATCGGGAAATTATGTTTTCTAAGATGAATTGATAAATTACTTCTGTGGTAGTGGATCGAAGAGGAACTACTTCTACCCACTTTGTAAAGAAATCAGTTGCTATAATGATGAAAGTATGTCCTTGAGATGAAGGAGGAGATATTTTACCAATGAGATCCAAACCCCATGTGGAAAAGGGCCAAGATGCCACTTGAGATCGAAGTTCTTGGGCAGGAGTATAGATCGAATTTCTATGTTGCTGACACTAATGACATTTCTTAAAAAACACAAAGTAATCCTTTTCCATGGTCTACCAATAATATCCCATTTGGAGAAGTATTTGAACTAAAGATCTACCTCCCAAATGCCCCCTGTTGTCACTATTTTGACTATTGGGTGATTTTGTTCTCTAAGTCCGTTATAATCTGCAAAAAATTGTGCTTTGTACTTCATTTTTTGCCTCTGAGGGTTTTTGGTCTAAGGGTTTAAGGTTTTGCAATTTCCCCTTTTCTATCTGAAGTCCATGCGTTTTATTTCTGTGTTACTTTTTCCACTTAAGTGGAAGGGTCGCTCCATCATGAAAAGAGGTCCCCCCTTTTACATTTATCCTAGGCAGGTCCTTAAATATGTTTTATTTTTATGCCTTCCCCTAAGTTTTATTTCCTTGTCAGGTTTCCTAAAGATAATGTAGGTTCTAGTTGATCTAACGGTACATGCAATCTCATGAAAGGAAGATGTGCGGAGCTTAACCTTCACGAAGTAGCAAAAAGGTGGCGGGCCCAGGTAAAGTGGTCACAAGGAAGGCTAATAGACGAGTATCTCCCAGAAGATCTAATAGATTGCATTGTTTCACAGCCCAGAGGTGGATGAGGTTTATCCTTCACGAAGCAACAAAAGAATGGTGGACCCAGGCAGGTGGGTTAAAGAATGAAGTTAAAGACCGGGCATCTTGCTCAAGATCTGATAGTTCATGTTAATTCACGAAGCAAAGCTACTAGAGACTTATCTATAGCGAAGTAGCAAAAGCCTGGCAGGCCCCAAAAGGTAAGTGAATACTTCGGTTAAAAACTGATCATCTCCAAGAAGATCTGGTGGTCAGCTCTTTTTCGCTTGGTGAAGATGTCAAAAGTTTACCTTTTGCGAAGTGGCAAAAAGGTAGTGGGCCCAGTGAAAGGGTTGCTTGTAAGGTAAAAAGGGTGCATCTTGAGATAGATCCAATGGTCTGCGCTATTTCGCTGGGAAAAATAGCATGAGGTTTATCCTTTGTGAAGAAGTGAAAGAATGGTGGGCCCGATAGATAGTCTGTTCCTGGTTTTTAAAGGCCAATCAAATTGGAGTTGATTGGACAGTCCCCATTGATTTGTAGCCAGAAGCAACATGAAATTTACCTTTCACGAAGTGGCAAAATGAGATTGCGGTTACATGGCAGATGATGTGGCAGAACAGTTGGATGCCTGGCTAAGGCAAAAGGCAATCTATTAGACACACGTGGCTCCAAAGGATCATGAAGGGCCCACTTTGATTGAGCGACGATGGTGATGAAATTCATGGCTAAACTAAAACACGTGGCAGTTAAAATGTGGAGTCCGATGGAGTTCTTGGACGAATGAATGGCTGACACGTAAGAGTTATCTGCCGGCAATCAATAGGGCAAGTGGATTCTGTGTAGAGGGCCCACTCTGAAGGTTAAGGGATGTTAAAGGCCGCACATCTCGAAAGTGATCCAACGATAAGTGTTGTTTCACAGCCCAAAGATGCGAGGTTTTTAACCTTTGTGAAACATCGAAAACCTTTAGCGGTGACGGTTGTGTGTGGTTAGTGGAAAAGATTAGTGGTCATTGTGGAGAGTAAACATCGAGCGAAATGGTAGAAGATCCCATGGCCAGTGCTATTTTGCGTGAAAGAGATGCACGAGGTTTATCCTTCGCGAAGCAACAAAAGGAAGGTGGGGCCCGTTTTTAAGTAGGATGACCCATGTAAGTTAAGAGACGTGCATGTTCTTCAGGATTTGATGGACGACATGGTTTCGCATGGCAAAGATGCGAGGTTTTTAACCTTTGCGAAACAATGAAAAGCCGGGACACTGAGAATTTCTTTGTGGTCCGTTGGAGCCTTTTTTTTCAAATTCAATTGCGAATTGACTGCCGAAGCATGTGGATTAATGTTTCAATTCAATTCTCTATTGTCGTATTAAGCCTCACATCAAGTGAATTTTAGTGTCATTTCAAAGAGTTTTGATGAGGAACCATTGCGCAGAGTGAATTTCTTTAGGCAACAAGTAAGTTCTGCACATTGTTTAAAAGTTACAGTTCGAATTGATATCATTGGGTGCTCAAATTCTCAGAGGTTTGTTTAAGTGTAAATTGAAATAGCTGTAATTCAAAGATGGCACCTCGAAGAGATTTCACAGGGAAGGTAAATTATCAGGATAGAGCTATATGTGATGATTTCTTAGAATAATTGACCATGTCTACAAATGTCGCTGCTAAAATGAAAGAATTAGTGCCCAAGGCCCCCCCGTTTAAGAATTGGAAATGGTTTGTATGATAAAGGGAACTGGTTAAGGGATTTGCAGATAGGGATATCAGGTCTGGACTATTCAAAGTGGGATTTTGCCAAAGACATTCCTTTGCTCCAATGAATACTATATGGGAGTTAGATGTGGGAAAACTCATAGTCCTTGGGGTTTTCATGGATGTGGATTTGTTAACCCAGATTGCAAATAATTATGACCTTGTTTCCAGATGTGCTAGAAATGTAAATGGGGGAGCTTTAATTGAGATAAATGATGATGAATTTAGGAAGGTGTTTAAACTCAGTGAGGTATTTTGATACACTTGCACAGGTCTACAATGTGCAGAGAGATCACCTCAGGAGTGGCCCTTTGAAAGAATTTTTTGTCCAAATAGGAGGATTAACTGTTGTAGGCCCTAGTACCATGAAACCCTTCTCTCTAAATCTTTTTACTCTAAGGGCTAAAGGCATGTATTGGTCACTTTGTCAGATTTTTGAGGAAGATGCTGAAACCACCATGCCAACTCATTATATGCTAATGATAGCATAGATTCTGAACCCCTCTCTGGCAATAACTTTTGATTTTGCACCTTATCTCATTGATGCAATTCATGTAGGGCTGATAGGGATAAAAAATTGTAAGGTAGACAAAAATTTTGGGTGGTACTCTCTTCTTATGCACATGTTTTTGTTCAAAGGTGCTGATTATTTTGCCAAGGAAATGGACCTAGTTAAGGAGAAGGATGGTGAAGAGATGCCTACGCAATTGTGGAGCACAATTCTATCTTGGGACAGAGAGGATGTCAGTTACTTGAATTTTTATAGATGTTTTGCATCTAGGCTAAGGATCCTCTTGTGCTCACAAAACCCTAGGATCCCTAAGGCTCTTTTAGAATTCCTTTGGCGAAAAGAATCTGGTGAAGGTATCAAGATTGTCCACAATTGGGGTGATATATATTTATACCCTATGTCTGTTGTGTTTAAAGTTTATGGTTTCAGAGGCACCCCATACTTTCTCCCCTATCAAGTCCCATTGAAGATAGGAATTGCAGAGGTGTTGAGGCAAATCGGGGGTGTGCAAGAGGTAGAATTAACAAATAGGGGAAAAGGGACCATTTTCCCAATCGTCACAATGGCTCATCAATTTGTAATCACCAAGGGTGGTTCCAAACACTTTGATGATTTCTTTCAACAATATAGGTTGTCTACTGCAGTATCAAGGTTTGCTGACCCTGAAGATTTCTTCAATGGCATGTTCAGAAAGAGAGCAGTATGTAAAGGCAAAGCTCACCAGTTCCATTTTCCTAAGGATCTGATTAGAAATGAATTTAATCTAGATGAGCAGGAATTGAGGGAAAAAAAAAAGGTAGCATACAAAAAGGCTCTTGATTTTATTCACCAATTTTATAATGGTTATGACCCTCTGTCTAGTTTTACTCCCTTTGAGGAAAAAGCCAAATTCTTGATTCTTTATTTTGAAGATCTAATGCAGACCTTAAAGGAGAAGAGGGAAGCTATAATGAGAAATGATCCTAAAAATGTTAAGCTGGTTCTATCTAAGCCTGCCTTTTCTAAGGCCATCCCTCTGGGTGAGTATGTGATGCACAAGAAGCCAAGGTATAGTGTGCTAGTACCGGTAACTGGTGAGCCCTTTACTTCAAAAGGGAAGAGAGAAATAGAAGATGGCATTGAAATCCAAGACTCCAATAAAAGGAAAAGGGTGGGAAAAGAGGTGCAAATAGGTGAACCTTTATACTCTCCATCCCAATCCCCTATCCATGTAGGAGATGAACAGGCAGTGGTCCAGCAATTTTTGCAGTTAGGGAGTCTCAAGGAGATTTCCTACACTTATGAGGAAACATAATAGGGAATGCTTGAAGAGCCACTAAGTGCTAAGATGAACTTGTCTACAGATGAGTTCAAAGGCAAGGAGCTAGACCCTGCTATCAAACAAGCCAGTGAGGAGTTCCTGGCTAATAATAATTTTGTTACAATAGGGTCCTTTATGCAATTTGTTTGGAAACAAAACATTGAGAAATTTAAGGCAAGATGTGAGAAGAAAAGGAATGAGCAACCCCACAAAGATGCAACTGCAGTGGAGGAAGAGGTGAAGCAAAAAATGATGGTAGAGTTCAAAGCCATTACTCCTAAAAAAGGAGAGAAATGGTATCAAAGGCTGGTTTGCTAATCCTTCCTGAATGGGACATAGCAGATGCCTTAGTGCTTAAAGAAGTCAGGAAGGAAACTAAGCCCATGGAAGGAGTGACATTTAGCAAGGACAACGCTACTTTGGTTATGTGGTCATTAAAGAGAGATGAGAGAAGAAGGAGGAAGGACACTTCAAAGTCTAGCTACCTTGGAGGTATGATTGTCAAGAGAGTACAGGACACAGGGGTGGTAGAAGCTGCTAGCACGGTTTTAGAAACTGCAAAATTCAGTGTGGTAGTGGCTGAGAAGGAAGCTAAGGAGAGGGTTGATCTCCAGGTAAAACTAGAAACAATTTTAAAAGCTTATAATGAATCCAAAGGGGAGATAGCCAATAGGGATAGAATCATTGCTAAATTACAGAGTCAATTGGCAGGGCAACACCAGAAAGGTGAGTCCTCTACTCTAATGATCACATCTTCTCCAACAAGACCTCCACCCACCAGTCCCATTATCGAATTTCCTCTTTCTCCTATGTCTTCTGGTTTTCAACCAACTGAGACCATACAACATGAGTTAGAAAAGTTGAAGCAGGCTCAAGATCTGTTTGCAAACAAATATGAGGAAAAGGTTAGGGCCACAATTTTGAGTTTTGCTGACACAATAGGAGCCTCCATTGTGTACACTAACATGAAAAGAATTTTGGATATATTGATTGAGCTGAATGAAGACAAGGCTACTCTAGAGACAATTTTGAATAAGTGGATGCCTAGAGAGGTGGATTTGGAACTTATGTGTGCATCCTATGATGAGGCAGGGTTTGATGCCAGTATTAAATCCACTTGTGAGTTAGTCAGAGGGATGACCAGGTTGGCAGAAGGAAGAGTTGGTGTAGAGAGGAAGGCCAACTTATAAATGAAGGAATATACTGAACATAAGTTTGAACTGTTTCATGGGGGTTTTGTTAGTTCAAATCAGTTGAAGGATAAACAAGTGTGGCTTGATGAGATAGGAGCTAACTTGTCCCAGAGGGTGAATGAAGTCATTAATACAGATGACACATCTTTGTTTATCAAGACAATTGAAGAAATAGAGAAGACAAAGTCACATTATGGGTTTTTGGAATCAAAGGTTAAGAAAATTAGAAATACTTGGAAAAGGTTGGACAAATTTAAAAAGAAAATTGTTAGCTTCTCCTGGCCTACTGATGACGTGTTCCAAAAGTGGACAAGCAAATATGTGGTGCAAGAAGTAGAGGTTCAAGAAGATGCTGCAGTGGAATAACAAACTGAAAGGCCGCTAGGATTGAAAATGAGTTGTAACTTCTTTTTGAAGAAAAATTGCAGTTGTAACAAACTATTCTTAGGAAAGTCCAAAGCTTGTGTTGCATCCATATTATTATAAATGGATATCAGGACAGAAAAAAAAGGATCACAAGAATTTGTAAAGATACTTTGCTGAAATATATCTAGGGTTTTCTGGTTCTCTCAGAAATTACCTTGAGTTATGTAAGATTTTCAAAATGAATATGAATATATAGATCAAAGTTTTTCAGGCCTAAATCTTCATTGTCTTCTAGTGTGCATTCATTAGTTTGTTGGTTTCATTTGAATAATTTAGGGTTATTCGATTGAACATGAATTGTAAGGCAGTCTTATAGATATGTTTCTGGCTTTTCTCTTCAAGAGAGGAATTAAATATGCGTGAAATATTTCTGCTAGTAAATCAATTGTTTGCTTACTTTGAATTTGATAAAAGGTTTTAGTTTGAAGGGAAAAAACTCATATATATGTTAGGCATGTATAGGGTTAATGAAAGCCGAATTGATGAAATGTATGAGAATGTTCAGATTTGGAACTCTTGTGTAATTTGGGTGACTTTGTAGCCTGGATAAGGCACTAGTACTAATTGTGGAATTCTTTCTATCTTTCTTGGGATCAAAATTGAAGATGAGTATACGTTTTCTTTAATGTTTCAGCTTTATTGAGGTGATGAAGTCCATAGGTTCTTAGCATTGTTTTACTATGGATTTAGTTTAAAAGTGTGAAAGTATTCACAAAAAGGTATATCCACCTGAGCTTTGGATAAGTTCAAAGTGTAGAAGGTTTTGTTGAAACCTTTTTATATGTTATTCTGGAATTCTATTTTCTTGGTGTCCTCTTCATATGCAAATAGTTATCAAATTTTTTACAAGGAGGATAGGAGGGAATAAGAATTTGAGACCAACACCCCCCACAAGCAACTGGATATGCTTCCTCAAGGGAAACATGGATTTGAGCTTTGTTAAGACATCAAAGGAGAAGACCATTATAACCCCTCCTATATAAAACATTAGAAAGGATAATGTATATAGAAACCAACTTGCGAATCTTAGCCCTAGTATTCTTGTTAGTAGAGTCGAGAAAGGTACCATCATTCAAATATCTTACGATATGCATGTACCACTCATCAGAATCTATAATGCAACAATATGCCACACCACTAGGATTATCAGCAATAGATAGGGTAGTGAGGTTTTGAATGATGAATTTGAGATCTACCAAGGGGTCCTCTAAAGACACAAGATAGGCTATACATGCCATTGCATGAGCATGTCGATTATCTTTTCGAGGAACAAGTTCCATGGTATAAGAATCAAACTTTTGCAACAAGGATATAGCTAAATATATATATTGTGATAATTTATCTTGCTTAGCTTGATTAATTCCTATCACTTGTCTTATGATTAATTGAGAATATCCATAGATATGTAGATGTTTCACATTTAGTGCTAAGGCTGCTTTAATTCTAGCTATAAGAGTCTCATATTCAGCAATGTTATTAGTACATAGGAAATTGAGATGATATGATAAAGGGATAGGTTTCTTTTTAGGAGATATTAGAATCACCCCTGGCTCTGATCCTGTATGACACCTAGAGCCATCGAAATATAACTCCCAAGTCTCATCAACCTCAATAAAGAGAATGCATTCATTAGGAAAAGACTTTGGGTTAGGTAGGGAGGAGGTTGAAGGAGCCTCAACTAAGTGGTCAGTCAATGCTTGACCCTTTATTGCCTCTTGCGAGACAAACTTAAGGTCAAACTCGGTGAACATCATAACTCACTTGGCTAAGCATCTTGAAGGATCAGTTTTAGAGAAAAGTTGTTTTAGAGGATTGAATTTAATGATAACATCGACTTCAACATTCAAAAGGTAATGCCTTAATTTTTGTGTTGCAAAGACTAAAGCAAGGCACTGCCTTTCTATCATAGAATATCGGACTTCTTAATCGATTAGAGTGGGACTTATATAATAAACTGGACATTCTCTACCATCATTATCACATTGTGCCAATAAGGATGCAAGAGCATGAAGAGAATCAACTATGTATAGCAAAAAGGGTTTAGAAGAGTCAGCAGATTGAAGAATAGGAGGATTGGCCAAATAAGTTTTTAAGTCTTCAAATTCTTAATGACAATCCTCATTCCATTGAAAGGTGATATTATTTTTGAGAAATTGAGTAAAAGGAAAGGTACAATCCGCAAGTTGAGAAACATACCTACGAATAGCTTGGATCTTCCCTTGTAAGCTTTTTAATTGGGAAACATTTTTAGGAGGATGCATATAAAAAATGACATCTATCTTTTTTGTATCCACCTCAATTCCACGATGCGAAACTATGAATCCTAATAGTTTACCATTATCCACACCAAAAAACACACTTTCGGGGATTCAAGTGCATGTTGTACTTACGAATTCTTTCAAATAATTACCAAAGGATCTTAACATGATCTATTCAAAGAATGGATCTAGCTAAGATGTCATCAATGTAATCTTCAAAGATCTTATGCATGTAATCATGGAAGATAAGGGTCATAGCACGCTGATAGGTGGCACTTGCATTTTTCAATCTAAAAGGCATCATAACCCAACAAAACATGCCTCAAGGGGTGTTAAAAGTGGTTTTAAATTGACCTTGAGGATTAATAAAGATTTGATTATATCATGAGAAACCATCCATGAAGGATAATAAAGCATGACCTGCTACAAAATCCACTATCATATCGATATTCGGGAGAGGGAAATCATCCTTCAAAGAGGCTTTATTAAGATCTCAGAAATCCGTACACATCCTAATCTTGTTATCAGGTTTAGCTACTGCTAGAATGTTTGAAATCCATGGAGAATAATTGATAGGACAAATGAATCCGACATCCAATAATTTTTTAATCTCAACCTTAACAAGTAATGCTACTTCACGGTTCATATTTTGAATCTTTTGCTTCATAGGTTTAGCATCAGGAACTAAGACAATGTTATGAGTGACAATCTTAGGATCAATTCCAAGCATGTCAGAATATATCCAAGCAAATATTTCAGGGAATTAATGTAACAACTCAGAATATTGTCTTTGTTCTTCTTCATCAAGACATTTCCCTATGTTCATGATTTTTTCTACAACATAAGGATCTATCCTTATATCAATGGTGTCACTTATGAGGAGATTACTTTGTTGAGGAGTATCTTTCAACTGAGGAAATTCTTTAACTATCTCGACGTTATTTCTTTCTTTCCCAAAGTAGGCTTCTACATTTAAACAATAGGGAAAACCATGATTATGGTGATAACTATTAGGGTTCCCACAAATACTGAGAGGGGGGGGGGGTGAATCAGTATCTGACCGGTAATGAGTTTTTCTTAAAACAGAACATGCAGAATATAAAGTAATAGTGTACCGGTATGCAAGAATTAATGTAAATAACAAAATAAAAAACATCCACATGAAAAGAACACCATAACACAAGATGTTTAACGAGGAAACCCGATGTGGGAAAAACCTCGGTGGGATTTGTGACCCACAATATTCACTTACTGGCCAATAAGAGAATATTACTTACAATAGGGGCCTGCACATGCAAGAAGGCCAACTGCCTAGAGCACACTGCTCAATAAGAAGTTACACTGACTTACAATGAGGATTTTTCAAATCCAATGATCTGTACTGCTTTACAATAGCATCTCCAATGCCAGATTCAGTACTGGTTCTTGCTCTATTCTTTACATATACCCTTGACCTATAATTCGCACATTAGGTCTGCCTTATAATTTTCTTTATGCTTCCTATCCATATCCTACAAATGACTACAATGATCTCTTTTATATACAAGAGTCATTTTACAATTTGCCAAGCCGGCTTACAATAATAAACAAAATATTACATATCAAAAATCCTATCAGCCTCTGTGCTGGTATACATATTTTCTTCTGTGCTGGTGCTGGTGTAGGGTGATCTTACTGATGCCAGTGTAATGTCTTGCTTGAATAATGCTTTACCGGTATAATGTCTCGTCGATGCCATAGGATTGCAAGGTTGCCTGTGTAATGCTTTGCTGATATAATGTCTTGCCGATGCCATAGGATTGCAAGGTTGCCATCAATGACAAAACCTTCAATCACACACAATGTCTCATTGGAGTGTCCATATGCCAACAATAACAAAGAAAGTTGTCATAAACTCCAAGGAACTTGGCTAAGAATCATCAGTAGCAAAAAAAATCCAAAGGAAAGACACTAATAGATGGTCTTGGAAGCTTTAGTATGTTCAAAAGGATCATAGCCAAGTTCTAATGTCATGTCACGGAAGTTGTTTTCCAAGGGAACCTTTATCCCTTTATCTTGAGCACCACATCCATTATCATTATATCCACACCTAGCTAGGATCTAGAAAACCAGGACCATAGAGATTAGCAATTTTTGAAACAGAAGGAGGATTTTAATAAAGTGAAGGATCAAAATCCTCTAGATCAGAAGTCAAGGGAGACAAAGTCTGAGAAGACGCCACAAATTTATTACTTGATGGCCTTGATAAAGTGGATTGTTTTTAGGTTCTTCTTCTTCTTTCTTCTTTTCAACCTTGATGGCATTGTGTTGTCATTGATGTCAACTAGTATGGGAGATGTATGCACAGTATTGTCATTGATACATACCAAATGTAATGTCTTTGATGTCACCTAGCTTAGCAGGTCACTGGTAAAGGAGAGAATGTCACCTAGCATAATGGCCATTAATGGATTCGATGGTACACAGGTTAGTGTTTGACTTGTGTTAAAGATATGGACAAGAGATTGGTATGATATCAAAACCGGTAAATAATGATATTTGTAAGTGGGCAAGATGTTGGGTTGTTGATTATGATGAAGAGGGTAAATTTTATCGAGAATCACATCAACACCAGAGGAGAAGTATGTGCAAGTCATTGGTATACTATTGAATGTCAATCTGTATGACTCCCACCGGATGAAGAGAAGATTGACAGTGAATGTGCCCAAACCAGATTGCATGTGCCTGTTTGAAGATATGCTGCTCAAATAGGGAAGCCACATTGGTGTAATTTAGGATGTAGATGACAAGGATTCACTCCCACTGATAAGTGGATCTTATCTCCTATTATGCAAGGGGTGCATCATAGTTATCCAAGATAAGATAGAAGAGTTAAAGGCAGGTGATTGAAGGCTCACACCGGATCTACTGGTGAATCACAAAGATGCCTCATATGCATGGAATCAAAGATATAGACTAAACCAACATAAAAGGCATGATGGGTTATTGGGACAGATGAAGAGTGAGGGTTTTGTCACTCGGAAAAATGAGTCAGCCACCTTGACAAACTAGTTAAGAGAAGAACTAGTCAAATAATGAATAAGGAAAAAGGTTGAGCAGTTGCAAACATAGAATGCAACCAGACTGAAAATGGAGAAAGGCATTGCTGCAGATGCAGATAAATGAAGTTTGATGTTATTGGTGTGCAGGGTATCTTACCAGTTTACATGCAGAAGATACCACAAGTGTAGAGGACAACTGATATGGTGAAAAAGTGCAGATACAGAAGGCTCTGATCTGTTGAATATGTGCATGAGGTAGGTTGGCAAGTGTGCTGACTAGTTTAGGTGCTCCACCAGAAGAAAAGAAAGGTGTAAGGTTGATGATGGACCGGTTAGGGTATAACCTGTAGGGTTAGTAAACTAGTCGATGAACTCGGTTGTGTGTTGGTCAGTGACAGAGTCCAAACTGACATGGAGGCCTGAGTTGAGGTGGACACCAAAAAAGTGGCCACATGGAGTTGAAGTGGAAAGCATGCATGCACATGTTAGCGTGGTGTATCGGTGGAGTGTTTGTTGGCGAGGTAGATGGTGGCAGGTCAACATTTATGTCAACTGCATGATTCATGAGATGTGTAGAAGAGGTTTGTGGCTTGAGATCAAACAAATAACAAAGATCCAAGATAGACTGATTGAGCAAATCGATGTAGGTGAATGAAACCGCCAAACCATTCTTGGTGATCGACCAAGAGATTAGCCAACAGATTAAATATAGATTGCTAAATACAGAAGGTGTGTTCTGGAAGGCACGATAATGGCGGTGATGATTGATGAGTTGCAGATCATCAATAAAGAAGATCATATCCAATGAGATTTGATTGGATTTGGTTTGCCTCAAGCTCGATGAAGAAACCCTAACCACCTAAAGTTTGAATTGGTTTTTGGTGGGAAGACTTGTTTATAAATATGAAAGTCAAAATTGATGAAAGGTGTTGCTGTTGCATGAGATAGTGGAGAAGTGAAGAGAATCATTCAATCAAGTGCTCAACATTGACCAGAGAAGAGACTAAGTGTGTGAGAGAGAGAATCGGGTTGAAGAGTTCAACTGACGAGAGTGAGGCAACCAGTGAAAGGGTTTAGTAGAGGTTTAACCAGTAAGGATAGAGCAA
Source organism: Cryptomeria japonica (assembly GCF_030272615.1). Lineage (NCBI taxonomy): Eukaryota > Viridiplantae > Streptophyta > Pinopsida > Cupressales > Cupressaceae > Cryptomeria > Cryptomeria japonica. Next base: position 465,335,231 of record NC_081410.1, on the reverse strand, counting down.
CCAGTAAATTGCAAAAGTGCATCAGTGAATTCAACTGGTAGTGGTAGAACCAACAAGGAGGAATTTGAGAGTGAAGTGATGAAGAGTGAGTGTTTGAAGAGATATGGTAGGAAAGAAACAGAGCAAAGATAAACCGGCAAGCAGAGGAACTGGTAGCAAGAGTTTGGTCCTACAGCGGATCCAAAAAATAGAGTTAGAACTAGTGTGTAAGCAGGAGAAGGTGAAGGAAAGAAGAGAGAGAGAAAGTGAGAATAAGAGAGGAGAGGACTGAAAACCAACAGAAAGCAGAATAGAGGGTAACCGATATAGTGTTAGGTCCCGGAGACAACTGAGAGGGGGGGCTGTGAATCAGTTGTCAAATAAATTCAAACCAAAAAAAACCCAACCAAATTAATGCTTAATACCAGTAAAATAGTTAAGTATGCTGGTAGACAGTTTTAATATTTAATTGTTATATTGGTAAAGATTAATGCATGAAACATAAACACAAAGTCATCCACAACACATGACACCAATTTTTGTATGTGGAAACCCTGTAAGGGGAAAAACCACGGTGGGAAACCTTACCCACAATCAGATGATACTACTACAGATAGTAAGTGTACATAAATGGGGTCTGCACATGCAGAAAGGCCAACAACCTAGAGCTCACTGCTCAATCACAAAATGGGAGTCACATTGACTACAGTTGAATGGTTAAATCCAATAAGAATGTACTGCACCAAATAGCATCTTCATATGCTAGATTCAGTACCGGTGTAATGCTGATATGCTTTCATAAAAACCTAGCTTCACCTTCAAATGATGTCTGCATGTATTGCACTGCTTAATCTCACATATACCTTCACACAATTCTTTTTTTGCATTCCACACTTGATCTTACAAATAAGATCTTACATTTATACCATAACCTAAGACCAATTTTAGTAGGTCGGCTCTACAAGATATTACAATAAAAACAATTTACAAACAATATAATATCTGATGCAATAATTGATTGAACATGTTGGCTTAATGTATTTACAACAATAATTAATCATCTCCATAGCATGCCATGCTGATCTGGAAAAGATAAACCTGCAGGTGTAACCCTAGATAACCCTAGACCTATTTGCCAGTAAAAGAAAATATGCAAATATGAATATGCCAATGATTAATTCATTAAGATAAGATGTCCACATGATGTCTTCGATATTACCAAGTGTCTTCCATATCATTCCAAGTGCCGGTGATCATTATATCCTACCGGTGAACCATATACCAGTAACTGTGCAATAGTTACTTGCTTGCCGGTGAATGCTACTGGATCTCCAAAGTGCTAGTGTTTTAGTAGGTGTTGACATCAATGAAAAAACCATACCAAAATACCAACATAGAGAAGAGTAAACCGGTAGAGAGATTATTTTTATTGATTGCAAGACTCACTTGTAACCGGACTACTACTATTGTATTTGATAATGTTCATTGTAGATCACTGAGTTGGTGCTCGGTGCAAGGGTTGGTACTCCTTGGGTTGGTGCCCTAAAAATTGTAATTAAATTTTCATTGTGAGGTTGGATTGTATCAGTAGACTCCAACAACATTTATCACTGAGGTTTTTCCCATCTTGGATTTTCCTCATATATTCTAGTGTCATGTGATGTGCCCCTTGTGTATGCTTGCATTGCATTGTCTTGGTTTATCTTACCAGTAGGCCTACTAGGTACTAAGATGTTAACTACTACATATACTTAGACGATTAAGGGTTAGGAAATTGGAAATCAATGATTCACCCCCCTCTTAGTGGAATCTTGTGTCCAATAATTGGTATCAGAGCATAGCTTCCCGGTTGATAAGATTTCTCCATCTTGGGTATATTCTAGTATAAGGACACAATGGGTTGTTTTGAGTCAATCTATGCTTCGGTGTTTAATAGATCTAAGTATTCTATTTGGTGTTACAGAATGAAAGTCTACCTATCCTCATTAGGGTATGATGTCTGGATGTTTGTTGTAAATGGCTTCCCTAGTAAAGTCATTCCTCCCATCGATTCAGATGCATAAAGAAGAAACCAGTGTAATGATGTAGCAATGAAGGTTATACTCTATGGGTTATTAGATGATGTATCCTCATAGGTGGATAGATGTAGATCGACAAAAATCTTATGGGATAGATTGAAGAAGCTCTATGGAAATGAGCCTACTACTGCAGAACTGACTTGTGAAGATAGGATGAGAAATGCATCTCATGTATCTGCAGATGATGAAGGTAGATATGTTAGCAGCCACAATAATGATGAAGAATAAACTCACCTCTTCATGGTACAAGAATCAGAATATGAGAGACACACATCTAAGAATGATCATGTAGATCATTCCCACCGGCGAGATGTGTTTGGTAGTGATAGTGAAGGTGAAGAAGAAGAAGCATCATAAGTTGATCTTGAAGGAGAACTTGTAAGTGCACTTGAGGAACTTAGTAGAGTGAGGAATGAGTACAAGTTATTCAAGAATGCTACAATTATGGAGAAGAACTGGTTGATCAGATGCCTTGAAGAATCTGAGAAATGTGTCTCATAATCAAAGACTCAACAAGAAGACACCAAGGTGTGCTAGTGTACTGATCTAGCATCTGAGCTAGAAGTCAAGGATAAAGAATATCAACAACTAGTAGGAGAAATGGAGATTCTTCAAAATGACCTTGAGAAATGTGAAAATGAGCTCAAGGTAAGAAATTGGTTTGATGGCAACAGTGATGCCTTGGACAAAATGTTGAAAAAGCAAAAGCATACCAAGGATACCAATGGATTAGGAATTGATTCTGGTGAATTGTCCATCAGCAAGAATGTCCCCCACAATGATATTTGGTTTGTCTCCTCAAATGGAGATAACATGGGCCAGACCTTCACAGTTAGAGATGCTCCCCATAAGAAGGTTGATCTAACCACAATCGGTGAAGACACGCAAACAAGGATGAAAATCGATGCTACAAGAAGGAGAAATAGTTCAGATCCCAAAGGAAAAGGGAAGATGGGAGAAGGTAGCTTCACCAAAAGCGAGAACATGAGAAGACAACAAAGAAGACCTCCTACTGGTAGAAGACAAAGAAATTCTACCACCCACAAGACATGGAAAGTGTGGAAGAAGAAGGGACCAGATGGAAGAAATGCAAACAATGGACAACCTAGGGTCCATCCCCAAAGAAGTAGAAATGGAGATGCCAAACCAATAAGATCCCCCCATGTTGGCATTCTACACTCTTATGCAAATAGTTGATGTTGTCATTGATGGTAACCAACTGGCAACTCACCAACATTTGGTTTCTACATGCCCAACATCACAAACTTCATACATCGGCAGACATCGGCATTGATAGGCACTTACACTGGCATTCAGTTTACATCGACAACAAAGCATATCGGCACTCCAGTCGACATGGGATGAACTTTTGTTTATTGTAATATAATTATCTTTTGTAAGCCGACAAGGTATATTGTAAAAGATTCATATATGTATGAGATCTTATAGGTCATTTTGAGAGTAGAAGAGATGAGTAGAAGATATGTATGGTAGAAAATAATTGTTTAGTGGCAGCAAAGGTTTTTGGATAAGTTATCTATCTAAGCTTAAACCGGTACTAAACCATGCATTAGATATGCTATTTTGAGGAGTACATTGTATTGGATTTAATAATCCATTTTGTAGTTAGTGTGACTCTTCATTAAGAAGTGAGCTCTATGCTGTTGGCCTCCCTGCATGTTCAGGCCCCTTATTATAAGTAGTATTTATTCATTGACTAGTGATTAAATATTGTGGGTCACAAATCCCATCGAGGTTTTTCCCACATCGGGTTTCCTCGTTAAATATCTTGTGTTATGGTGTGTTTCTATGTTGTCTCTATTATTTTTGTTTACTGCAATAATTCTTATTTATCGGTACACTGTTTTGGGTTGCAAAGATATCATTAAGTTTAAATATTCTGTAAACTGGTTAGACACTGATTCACCCCCCCTCTCAGTGTCTTTGGGACTATCATTGAATCTAACACCCCATGCATGGCAGAATAATTTTGTAAGTTATAAATCTTCGTTGTTTGGTTATTGCATTGAATGTAATGGTTATGGCCATAGGGTAGAAGAATGTAGAAAGGGATCTAGAAGGAACAATCTAGGATCTCATAGATATCATGCATATGAGCAAAATATATCAAGGAGTAGAAACATGCATATTTCCTCTCTTGGTTATGCAAATAGTGTTTGTTATAACTGCAATAGATTTGGCCATACAAGTTATGAATGTAAGAAGAAGAATGCACAATTCTATGGTAACTAGAGGAACAATCATGCTCAGTATAGAGGTAGTTTTAGAATAAATGAGTAGCAAATATCTGAATGGAAATGGACGAGAAGTGGTCCTATACATGCAAGCAATCCATGGAGACCGACAACTGGCTACAATGGCATAATCAAAATAAGTGTAAACCAGTTTAATAGGAGATCCCCCATTTACTCCCATGGCATGGAGGTTGTGTGATATTATAACAATTTTTTGTAGTACAAGGGAAAATAAAAAAAATAAGGTAACATCTTCTCCTAAGACTGAAATTGGGAAGAAGAAAGAGACCATGCAGGTATGGAGGAAGAAGCAAGAAGATGCAACCATGGACCAATATTGTGCATTCAATGCACATGTGATATCTCATAAGGCTTAAAGGGGACGCAAGACCTTAGGTAGAGCAGTACACTGACCTTATCATTCACCCCCTTAGTAGAAGAGGACATATGGAGGAACAAACTGCTGCTGATATGAAGGAAGGAAATGAGAAGATAAGTGTGTGTAGTGGCTAATTTTTCTACACACCTACAGATTAAAGATGGACCACTACTAGATATGTCAATGGATATGAAATTTTCAATTGGGATCAGATGCAAATTGACATAAGAAGTCAGGAGTTACAGGAAGGTGCTCCGGTAGTGATGATGGATCAGTACAAGAAACCGGTATGAGTGCTAATAGGTACTTGTAGGTTATGTAAGACAATGAGATTCGAGATCATTGCATTAGCCCCAGTAGCATGGAATGAGGAGTTTATGTCTTAGGTGGTGTTGATGAAGACCTGAATGACATATGTTGGCCTAGTTGTTGATCATGTATGCATGCATCCTTTGTGGGCTAACTGGTTTGAGTTATGACATGATGATGATATTGTATGGCATTATGTACATCCAGGATCATGTCATATGCTATGGTATATATAATGGAGCTGATAGATCATTAGATTGATAGCATATGAACAACTCAACCAGTATATGGTAAAGATTGGAGCTCTGGTTTTGGACTTGATTGACAATGTGGACCTGAGATGCATGACTCATGGGGAGTTGACAACCATTTTTATGACCAATATCAGACTTGCTAGATATAGAGGGTGTGCAAGTATCTATGGCTGTACTAGAATGTTTGTGTCTTTGGAAGTATCTGGGATTTTGAGATATTTCAATGCCTATTCAATTAAAATCACAACTAGATCACCGAGAGTGTTTCTTGCTAAAAGGGAAAGTTACCTGCACAAGAGAACATGTATTTGGTATTGAAAGAGATAGAATTGGTATCAGTGTTATTCTCAACACTTGATATCAATATTTTGGGGTAATAATGGCTTTTGCATATCAAGGGGAGATGATGTAGTTTGACTGGCAGGTATGTTGTGTTCACTAACACATGGGCCTTCAATTGGCTTCAGACTTGTATATGCATGTGTTTTCAGCTTGCATATACACCTGGTTGCTGAACAATTGGTGTCATTTGGTGGTTGAGCCCTCCATTTCAAGTGTTATGACTTGAGAATATGTAACAAATGATGGTTAAATAAGAAGGTGCATCCAGTATAGAAAAAGGGGAGAAAAATATCTATTAGTGCTTGGTAGACACAAGAAGGAGAGAAACCCTAACACTGCCCTTTTCCATTGTTGTCAAAGGGGGAGGAAGTTTCTGTAGTATGTCGGATACTACATGTGTTGACATCAATGCCAAAGGGAAAGATTATTGGCATTGTGTTGTCATTGATGTCAACCGGTATAGCATGGCAACCGGTATTGGAGATGTATGTGAAATATTTTTATTGATGCATACCAGATGTGGTGTCTTTGATGTCACCTAGCTTAGCAAGTCACCGGTAAAGGACAAAATGTCACCTAGCATAATGGCCATTAGAGTCACCAGTACATAGGTTAGTGTTTGACTTGTGTTAAAGATATGGACAGGAGACCGGTATGACATAGAAATTGGTAAATGATGACATCTGTAAGTGGGTAAGATATTGGGTTGTTGATTATGATGAAGAGGGGGACTGTTATCAATAATCGCATCAACATCAGAGGAGAAGTATGTGCGGGTCATCGGTATGTTATTGAATGTCAGTCTACAGGACTCCCACCAGATGAAGAGAAGACTAATAGTGAGTGTGCCCAAACGGGATCGCATGTGCCTGTTTGAAGATATGCTACTCAAAAAGGGAAGCCACATTGGTATAATGCAGGATGCAGATGACAAAGATCTACTCCCACCAGTAAGTGGAGTTTATCTCCTACTATGCAATGTGTGCATCATAGTTCTCTGAGATAAGATAGAAGAGTTAAAGACGGGTGATTGAAGGCTCACACTAGATCTACCGATGAATCACAAATATGCCTCATGTGCATAAAATCAAAGATATGCACTGAAATGATAGAGAAGGCATGATGGGTTACCGGGACAAATGAAGAGTGAGGGGTTTGTCACTTAGACAAATGAGTCTACCACCTTGACAAACTAGTTAAGAGAAGAACTAGTCAAATAATGAAGAAGGAAAAAGGTTGAGCAGTTGCAAACAAAGAGTGCAACCAGACTGAAAATGGAGAAAGGCATTGTTGCAAATGCAAATATATGAAGTTTCATGTCACCAGTGTGCATGGTATCTTACCAGTTTACATGCAAAAGATACTATTGGTATAAAGGACAACCAATATGGTGACAAAGTGCAGATGCAAAAGGCTCTTATCTATTGAATATGTGCATGAGGTAGGTTGGCAAGTGTACTGATCGGTTTAGGTGCTCCACTGGAAGAGAAGAAAGGTGCAAGGTTGATGACAGACCGGTTAGGGTATAACTGACAAGGTTAGTGAACCAGTAGATGAAATCGGTTGTGTGTTGGTTAGTGACATAGTCCAAACTAACATGGAGGCCTAAGATGAGGTGAACATTGACAAAGTGGCCACATGGAGTTGACGTGGCAAGCATGCATGCATAGGTCGACATGGTGTTTTAGTGGAGTATCTTTTGGCAAGATAGATGGTGGCAAGTTGACATTTATGTTGGCTACATGATTCATGGCATGTGTAGTAGAGGTTTGTGACTCAAGGTTAAATGGACAACAAAGATCTAGGACAAACTGATTGAGAAGACCAAAGTAGGTGAAGGAAACTGCCAAACCATTCTTGGTGATCGACCAAGAGGTTAGCCGACATATTAAATGCAGATTGCTAAATATAGAAAGCATTTTTTGGAAGGCACGTAAATGGTGGTGTTGATTGATGAGTTGTAGATCATAAATCAAGGAGATCAAATCTAATGAGATCTTATTGGATTTGGTTTTCCGCGAGGTCGATAAAGAAACCCTAACCACCTAAAGTTTGAATTGGTTTTTTGTAGGAAGACTTGTTTATAAATATGCAAGTCAAAATCAATGAAAGGTGTTTCTACTACATGAGAGAGTGAAGAAGTAAAGAGAATCATTCATTCAAGCTCTCAACATCGATCAAAGAAGAGACTGAGTGTGTGTGAGAGAGAATCGGGTTGAAGAGTTCAATTAGCGAGAGTGAGGCAACTAGTGAAAGGGTTTAGCAGAGGTTTAACCAGTAAGGCCATAGCAAATGGTAAAATGCAAAAGTGCATCAGTGAATTCAATTAGTAGTGGTAGAACCAGAAGTGAGGTAGCTAAGAGTGAAGTGATGAAGAGTGAGAGTTTGAAGAGATCCATTAGGCAGGAAATAGAGCAGAGATAAACTGACAAGAAGAGGAATTGGTAGTAAGAGTTCAGTCTGACAGCGGATCCAAAAAATAGAGTTAGAACTAGTGTGTAAGAAGGAGTAGGTGAAGGAAAGAAGAGAGAGAGAAAGTGAGAAGAAGAGAGGATAGGAATAAAAACTGATAGAAAGCATAGTAGAACTGGTAGAGAAGAGTAAACTGGTAGAGAGATTATTTTCAGTGGTTGCAAGACTCACTTGTAATTGGACTACTACTATTGTATTTGATAATGTTCATTGTAGATCACTGAGTTGGTGCTCCTTGGGCTAGTGCCCTAAATTAGGGATTGGTGCTCCTTGGGTTGGTGCCCTAAACTTTGTAATTAGATTTTCATTGTTAGGTTGGATTGGAGTAGTAGACTCTAGCAACATTTCTCACCGAGGTTTCTCCCATATTGGGTTTTTCTCATATATTCTGGTGTCATGTGATGTACCTTTTGTATTCTTCAATCACATTTCCTTGGATTATCTTACCATTAGGCCTACTAGGTATTAGGATGTTAACTAATACACATACTTAGATGATTAAGGGTTAGGAATTTGGAAATCACTGATTCAGCCCCCCCTCTCAGTGGCATCTTGTGTCCAACAAACCTTAGGCTCTCTAGGGGGAATTCTATATTCTCCTATAAAGGTAGGAGTAAATTCAGGGGATCCCCAATCATCTTCTGCAAGAATATTTTTAGGAGAGAAGGCATCCTTAGCGGTAGAATAAGCTTGGGAAGGCTCTTCTTAAAGAACCTTAGGTTCAATTGAGGAATTATTGGTAGGAGATAAATTTGAAGAAAAATACACACTAGTGAGAGTAGAGGATTTAGAAAAATCATTTAAGATTATTGGGGAAGAACTAGTTGAAAAGGATTTAGATGTTGATGTTTGCAAACAATCCTAGAGATTTGTGTCACCTAGCAAGGTATATGTTTTATTGTTGTAAATGAATTTAACTTGCGTATGCAATGTGGAGGGGACAACTTGCATGCTATGAATCCAAGGTCTCCTTGATAACAAGTTATATGTCAAATCTCTAGACATGACATGGATAGGAGTGGGAAAAGTAATAGGACCTACCTTAATGGGCAAGGTGATTATACCTAGTGAAGATTTAGCAACATTATCGAAGCCTTGGATAGTAAGAGAATTGAGCTTAATAAGAGATGTATCAACATTGATCTTATGCAATAGGTTAATGCTACAAACATTAAGGCCAGAACCATTGTCCACTAATGTCCATCTTATTGCACTATCATTTATGATAACTGTAATCATTAAAGGATCATATTGATGTTGGATCTCACTAGTAGGCAACTCATCTTGTATAAACACAATTTGAGCTTTAGGAGATCTGATAGAACTAATGAAGGAAGCCATGTTATTATATGTCACTTAGTTTTCAAGGCATACTGTAACATTCCATGATGGGTTGAGGAAGTTTAAATCAAATCCCAAAGGGATATCTTGGTAGGAGTAGCTTTAAGTTGTTCGATGAGATCATATTCCTTGCCAAGAGTTTGTGAGATATGGGGTGCTTGAGAAAGAATAGGTTGAGGATTAGGGAGAGAAATTGGAATAACCAGAGGAGGATTAGGTTGCCTATTATTTCTTGTGTTATAGGTATGGGCAACTGCATGATGATTCTCCTTAGTTAATTGTTTAGCATAACTATAAGGACTCTTAGTGGGATTTCTTCCTTGCACGGTAATGATAGGTTTATTAGGAGTACTAAAGAAATCATTACTATATCCACCTTGAACAATGAATAGAGGTTGATTAGGGGGGGATGATGTTGGGAAGGATAAGCACCTTGGACCAGAAAATGAGGCTTGCTATGTTCATTCACATTTATCATGTTGATTAATCTTTTAGATGTATTATTTTTGTTTGAAGATTTAGGCAAAGACATAAAGTCATCAAGGTCATATCAGTTGAAAGGTTTATCTCTTTATTCAAAAAGAGACATATCCTTGTAAAGGGAATTTTTGTAAACAACCATATCACTAGATTTAGTGAGGAGTTGATAGGAGTGTACCCATGAGAGGAATCATTCAACTTATCTTATCTTTCTCATCACCATGAAATGGCATAGTAACAAGGTTGATTAGTTTCTGGCAAAATGAGGGTTTAGAAGGCTTAGGGTTCAAAAACTCTTCTAGAGCTTCATCTAATTCATCCTTACTAAACTCATAATCAACATAATTGCATACATCTTGCAAATAAAGATTTGACATTTTGAAATGAAAATTGAATGGAATTTAAACACGCAATGCAAGCAAATAAAGGGAAATATCTTTTTCCCTTTCTTAAATTTTTCTTTTTTTGGAATTTTATTTTTATAAAGAAAAATGAAAAGATACTTAATCTAGATCTAAAAATGGAATTAAATGAAAATGATATTGAGATTCATGTCGAGTTCACCAAAATGTGTAGGGGGGAAAGTGAGACTAAATAAACAAGTCCTAATCCCACTCTCATGTACATACCGTGGAATACGAAAGAGCCTAGGGAGGTAACACACTTCAGCTACTTCTTGTGAGGAAGAGAGAGCGAAGGATTACCTCTTAGGGTTTTTATTCCTTTGCTGCAAATGAGGGGAAGAGGTGATGCAAGAGTGTAGATTTGAATGATTCAACCTAGAATACAAGTATGCATAAAAAACCCTAATCTAAAGATGCAAAACTAAGAATAATTGATATGTTGCTACAAAGAACAAATTAAGAGGAAAATTCAGAGGTTCAGCTATGTCAAAAATTTGAGAAAAAATGTCTGGGACGAGGGTGCTATGCCACTGTCTTGATTTTGTAGGCCTGAAGTTGTACTTGTGAAACAAGGAATTGAGATATGATACCTGCTGCTTTGCCAAACCTTACTAAAAATAGGGAGGACCAGGGTGCCATGCCCCTATCCTAGGGATTTTTGGTGAATTTTGTCCCTTAGAATAGTCCCTATGCACTCTGTCAGTCTTGAAACTTCTAGCGATGCTCGAATCCAAATCTGTACCTATAGCTAAAAAATAGGGTTTTGGGTGGCTATGCAGGGTTTTGCCTTATTCAAACCCCCATTTTGGTGATTTCCACCTCAACGAATAGCCAATTTGTCAAGTAAAATAGTGTGTGCAAGAACCTTGTGTGTGTGCAAGATCCTAGGATGAGAGTAAACAATCTAGAGCAACCCTAAGAGTAAACCCTAATTGCTTGTAATTGACAAAGTAAATTCTCTAAATCAATGATGAAAAGTGATCTAAAGCATGAATTTAAATCAAATTGATGTAATGAAGCTCATAAAAATAGATAGAAATAACATGGAATCATACCCAACCCCAAGAGAGAGGTACAAGCCAATCTTCAGTTGGCGATCTCCTATTGCTTTCCCATATCTTCAAAAGCCCCCAATTGATGAAAGAATGATTGATAAATGCTTGATAGGTTTTTTGATTGTTGTTGAAGACTCCAAAGATCTTCTATTTTTCTACATAGAAGGCTCCTTGCAATCGCTCCAAAATCTTTTTCAGATTCGATCCCTTAGACCTTCAAATGAAGAAAGAGAGCTCTTATGTATGAAACCCTAGATCTTAATTTCATCTTTAGACTAACCTAGGATTTGAATTTCCTACCAATATTTTGGGGTTAATCATTATAATATCATAAAAATATGCTCTTAAAATTTCGGGAAAAATGTCGAGGACCGTGTGCAAAGTGCACATGGTTTGACCAACTTTTCGGCAAATTTTCAAGGCCGTTAGATATGATGATATTAGAGCGAATCCCAAAGTTATAGCTAATTTCAAGGTGTTTTGATATGTGAAATCAGGCCTTAAAGATCAAAATAGGACATAATTAGGATTTATGATAAAATGATTACTTGGAGGAATAAAATGAAAAAAGGGCATGCTTAGGATAAAGGGCCCAACTTTATAACATGTGAAGAGGTGAAATATGAATTTAAATTTAATTAAATTAATTAATTAAATACTTAAAGGAGATGAGAAATGCAAGATGCAAAACACACTAAGGTGGGTGCTAAACCAAGCGTGGAATTGTACCACCTTAGCAAGGGTGTACAGTTTACGACGCTACATTTTTGTATCAAAAAATCCTTCTAACATGGCTCCATAAACCAATGGATTTTTTAACATGGTTTGTTTGATAGTAAATGTAGACATATAAATCTGACCACCTAGTTAAATAAATATTTAATATTTATTTAAAGCACATCCTCCCATTAATTAAATTAAATTAAATTAATTTCTCCATTATCATCTATTTGATTAAATGAATTATTCAATTTACTTAATTAAATTCATCTAACCACTTTCTAACCTTTAATTAAATAAATCACTTTATTTAATTAAATCCCCTTTTCACCATTTTAATTAAATTTACACTTAATTAAAATCATCATTGCATATAAATAAATAAAATTTATTTATAACCCCTCCACTCACATTTTCCTACAAATGCAAGTTGCATCCATTTAGTTGAAATAAATTTTTTTTATTTTAATTAAAATTCTATTTCCTCCCACTTGAATCATAAACATTCTTCTAGAATGCCCCTAATCCCACTTAACTAGCCTTAATTCTTCCAATCATATTACATCCCTAAATTTGGGTAAGTCACTTCTCAAATTTGGAAGAACATCTTCTAAATGCATTAAAGACTTTATCTCTTCAACAAGTTAACTTGTTGAGTTCCCCAAATTTGTAAGTCTCTTACAAGTTAACCTTCAAAGTCTTCCAAACAATTAATGGTTAACTCAACCTTACCCCTTGGTTAGAGAATTCATCTTTAACTTAACCCTCATCTAACCCAGGGGGTCTCATCAACCACTCATTTCTTTGACCCTAGTTATCACTTTAACCCTTGCACAAGAGTTTGCCTCTTGGGTAAAAGCTTTATCCATTGGTTAATCCTAATTAACCCTAATCACATCCTCCTAGGGTGACCCTCATGTCTTATCAAGCATTTAATGCCTCTTACATCTCCTCTCAAGCCACCTCTTGTTGACAATTGTCACCATTTCATTGGTGAAAATTGTAAACAGGGATTGAGTAACTTTTTATCCTAGCCCTTGTTAAGATTATTGAATCTTAACCATCCATTTCCCTATTTCCTCTATAAATCGAGCTCCCTTTCTTCATAATCCATCATCCAAGTTTTATGCATCGACATTATAGTCTAATTATATCAAGCATTTTAGCCTCTCTTTGTTAGAATGACATTTTAGCATTTAGAAACATTTCATATCATGGTATATCCATGTTAGTATATCATGTTAGTATAGTTTGTTAATATCTTTATCACATCATCATCTTCATCATAGCTTAGTATCATAGATTGAACATATAATATAGATCTTAGATTGCATTCATGCACATAGATCACAATATCACACATTATTGGAGTTGTCATTCCTAAGTCATTTGCTCAATGATCCGAGACAAAAAAACATTGGCTTTAGGGATCCTATGAGATAGAGAACAATGAGACACATCTTGGGAAGTTAACTTGTTTAAACTAGTTTAAGTTAGTTAATCTTGGTACTCAAAATTTTCATTGGTATGTTGGCCTTTTTTTAATCTCAATGTTAGTATTTTGATCACAACAAATCTGAGCATACATTTTTTGCGCCCACCATAGGGCCCGTCCCCAAATCTAATATCATTTTTCTTGTAGGTTGAACACAAAGATGATGTCAAAACATCATAATTTTGCTTTTGCGAGTTTTTGTAGCGCATCCACAACTTACTTTTGTTGGAATGCATTAATACCGACAATAAACTGAGAGGGGGGGTGAATCAGTTTACTAACAATAACATGAATTAATTTAAATATAAACCTTAAACTGGAGCACAACCCAATGAAGAATATAACATGAAAGAACAACACACATAGCACCAGTATTTTGATTTGGAAAACCTAGAAGGGGAAAAACCATGGTGGGAAACCCTACCCACAATCAGATGAATACTTTGCAGTAGTATTGTAAATAATTAAAATGGGGTCCACACATACAGAAGCCAATAGTCTAGAGTGCACTACTCATCACAAAGGGAAGTCTCACTAACTTACAAAATCATCAGACTACAATACAGAAAACAATGAACTGAGAAAGTAGCATCTACTAATGCCTGATACAGTTCTAGTTAAGCACCAATGTCTGCTCTACAATACAAAACCTTTCTAACCTTCACCTAAATGATATGCATTTATTCACAATTAATTATTTCTCTGGTAATGTAGACTTAACCAACCATCAATATCAAATTCATGAATAAGACACCTATAAATACATATAATTAACCTTAATGACAAGGTTGGCTAAACCCTAAAGCCATAAACCCATAATTACCAAAATTACATAACATGATACCACCGGACCAATATTATGATTTACATTTCATGGCATGTACCTAAATCAAGTAACCAAACAATTATATCCATCGAGGATTCCGCTAAGACCAAAATCTAACACGCTTCACTTGCTGGAAGAAACCCTCAGTGAAAGTTTAACCAGATCCAAATAGGACCACCATAATAGCACACCATCCAAAGAAAAGTCACCAAACACTTGGGATATGATCAAGAAGAACCAACAACATGATAGAAATCGATTCCATAAGCTGGACCAAAAATCCACAGACCAAGTCACTAAAATAGCATGTTGGCATATGCACACTCCAATGGGACATTGCATGTGATTGAAGGTTTTGTCATTGATGGAAACCTTGCAATCCGATGGCACCAACAAGGCATTACACCGACAAGTTAGTGCATTGGCATCAGCAAATCACACTTTACACTGGCACTCAGGACACCGCCACCGGCACAGAGAAAGGAAGTATACCGACACAGAGGCCGACAGGATTTTGTTATATTATATTTTGTTTATTATTGTAAAACTTTGTAAGATAACTTGGCATATTGTAAAATGATTCTTGTATATAAAAGAGATCATTGTAGACATTTTGTAAAGATCTAAGTAAGTGAAGAAAGTGATGTATGCGAAATATTAAGGCAGACCTATCATGCGAAATATAGGTTAAAGGGTTTATGTAAGAAGTAGAGCAGCAACCGGTACTAGATCAGGCATTATAGATGCTATTATAAAGCAGTACAAGATATTGGATTTGTATAATCCACATTGTAAGTCAATGAGACTTCTTATTTGAGCAGTGAGCTCTAGGCAGTTGGCCTTCCTGCATGTGCAAGCCCCTATTGTAAGTAATATTCTCTTATTGGCAAGTAAGTGGATATTGTGGGTCACAAATCCCACTGAGGCTTTTCCCACACTGGGTTTCCTCATTAAATCCTTGTGTTATGGTGTGCTTTTCATGTGGATGTTCTTAATTCTATTTATTGCATTATTTCTTGCATAGTAGTACACTATTATAATATGTTCTGCATGTTTTAAGTTAAGAAATTATGTACACCGGTTAGATACTGATTCATCCCCCCCTCTCAGTATCTGTGGGAATCCTAACAATTGGTATCAGAGCTTGGTCCTCTATTTTCAGAAGCCTAATAGCTTGAGGAAGATCTTGACACCCGTAAAGATGGAAAATCTGATGAAGCAACTTGAAGGAGCTCTTTCAGACTATGATGTAGAGAAATTGAAAAATACCAAACTAGAAGATGATTTGAGGGCAGCCTAGGATATCATTTAGGCACTTCAAGAGAATCTTACTATTGCAAGAAATAAGAGAAGAGAACTTTGAGAAAAGTTGCAAAACGAGAATGATGAAAAGGAATCACTTAATTATCAGACAAGCAAACTAAAACAAGAGAACATGACAACAAAGAATGAGATGCAGGATATGACTATGAGATTTTGTAAAGAGATTGAGGATAGGAAGAAGATTGAAGAAGAATTGACCAGAAGACTAAGTGATGCAGCAAATGAGAACACAAGACTTAGCTATGAAAATGACATGTTGAAGACAAATTTGATGCACACTCAGAATGACTCAAATGAACTGATGAGACAGAAGGAAGTCTTAGAAAGAGAACTAGAAACTGCAAATCAACATAAAGAAAAATTTAAGAAAAGCTCAGAGGAACTTGGCACCTTGCTAAAGAATCAAAAACCTAAAGGTGACACTTCTGGAATTGGCTTTGAAGTTGCTCAAAGCTCCGGTACTGCAAATACTCAGGATCACAGCAAACCAGTAAGACAACCTAATGCTTATAAATTCAATGGAAAATGATTTAACTGTAATAAGTATGGTCATAGAGAAAATGAATGTAGACCTAGAAATTATTAGAATATCAAAACACCCACCGGTCAATCTTCAAAATGCAACAAAGTTGGTCATAACTCTGAAAATTGTAGAATGAATGTGAGATGCTATGTTTGTGGAAGATTTGGACTTTTATCTAATCAATGCAGAACACAAACCGGCTTAGGTTATGGGAAATCTATTCAGAAGAATAATGTAACTTGTTATGCATGTAACAAGACTGGGCATATTGCTAAATTCTGTAGAAGTAAAGGATCACCGGTAGACAACAAAAGTTTGAGCTTGAAAGGTAATGAAGAAGTTGATGAGGTTAAGAAAGAATTCTCAAAACAATGGATTAGAAAAGCTAATCTAAATATTGGGAATACTCCTTCACCGGTAGAACTAGTCAATGCTTCACCGATAGGACAGAGTGATGCTTCACCGGTAGGACAGAGCAGTGCTCCACCGGCAGGAAGTTCATCATCTAATTGAAGAAAGTTTCCTTGAGGGTTTGGCAATCTAATGACATGTGCTATTATTCCCTCGGTTAGAGAAAATAAGTTGAAAAATTACTTATTACCGGCAGACAATGTTAAGTGAATACTTAACCGACATGCATTTAATGTGGTAGATGGCAAAAAGACACTATAAAATTGAGGTTTTGGCTCCATTTCATTTCATCGAGATTCCGAACCTACGAAGAGCTCAAATATTTTGAGCTAAGGCATTTCGAGCTAGAGGCAAGAACACTTCAAGCAATCATCCATCCTAAAGGTAGTAAAAGGTATTTTATCATGGCATCCACCTCTACAATTGAATATATAGCAAACCCTATTATTGTCAAAGTTATAAAAATACCTAGGCCCATATTTCAATTAGTTCCTGAGGTAGCAAAGAAAGATGATACCTTAGGTGCTTTTTCCCAAATTCCTAAGGGAGTTGTTTATGCTGAAGACCCCATAATTTACATCCACTGTAACATTGAGGAACTAGGAGATGAAGAGATTAAAACCATGTTTAAAACTGTGATATGTGATAAATCCGGCAATGTAAAATATGAACACAAGATCATTGAAACCCTAGGATTTACAAAGATCCTTAGTATTCCTAAATTCCCCAAGGATGTGATTAGGATAGTCTTAAGCAAGGTACATGGTGAATTTTTCTGGCTAGATGCAATCCACAAAATCACTAAGGAAGCTATGAAAGTTGTCACAGGGTTACCGACCACCGGTAAAAGGCCAAACAAAACTAAGAAGGTATCCAATGACCTAGTTACAAACCTAACTGGTGCAATGTCCGAAAAAAGGTCCTTAAGAGTAAATGATGTAATATACATTAATGTGAGATTTATCAACATGATATTAGGGTATAAAGCTACTCATGCAAATAGACTTAATTCAGTTTCAAGTTTATGCATTAAGAGTGCTTATGATATGGTCACTAATAATGTAAAGATTGATATATGTGAGTGGTTGAAGGATGAATTAATTGACAACTTAGGCAAGATTAAGAAGGACAAGAAAGGAACTTTTAGGTTTGGAAATCTGCTAGTATGTCTGATGCTACATATAACCAAACAGGTTCCTGGTATAGGCTACAAAGAACTTGGATATGATATACCGGTAGGTAAACAATTAACAGGACTATTCAATAACATGGGAGAAGACAAGGAAAACAATATCCATGATTTCTTTCAAGCACTAAAGGCCAAAATGAAGAAAAGAATCAGGTTATCACAAAAGATTGTTGACAAATATAAAGATGAAATATGCTTTGTAATCAAGAAGAATGAGATCTGGATGGAAGCAGTCATCCCTAGGACTGTTTGGGTAATAGAGATGGGCTACAAAATAGATGATCATATAATTGAAACTTATGCTAAAGCACTTCTAGAAGCCCCTAGAGAACCTAAAGAAGAAATATTTGTTAGTGCAGAAACTATTGAAAGCCAAATACAATCAAAGAAAAGAGTGAAAAAGGTTGAGGCAGTTGTGAGAAGAGATTCTAGATAGGCAAAGGCCATTAAAGAAGATGTGTTGAAGCAAACCGGTATAACAAAGGATGAGTTAGCAGCTCCACAACCTGAAACTGAACTATCACTGGTAGGTACTTCTTCAGAGAGTGACATGCTTGCAACATTCAAGAGAGTTGTAAGGAAAATAGATCCCTCATCGGCAACCACACCCTCACCCAGGAGGACAAGACAAAAACAACAAGGAGTGAGATCTCCGGTAAGAAAGGCTACACCAAATAAGAAGAAACTGACACCCAAAAAGAAGAAAAGGACAAATAAGGACTTGGCCCCTCTTGACATACTGTCAAATGAAATAACAGAGGAAGGAAAATTGAAGAATATAGAGAAACTATATGACACTCTAACAACTAATGAAAAAGAACAAGTAGAAAATAGTGTTATATTGCATATGGATATGTATAAGAAATTTTTGATGGAATTTGTAGATGATGTACCAGATGAATTGTTTAAAAGATTGGAAGCAAGGAGACAAGTAGTAATAGAACTAGGCAAGAAAATAAAGATAGAAAAGCTACTTGTTGTATATCCAGTGAATTCACCCAAAGAAATTGATGACTTAATTGTTGAAGCCAACCGGTCAATATTTTCTATTGCACACCAACACATTGTTTTAATGGTTGGAAGAGTTAATGAGGTGACTGAGGAGACAGAAAATGCATGGAACATTTTCCTAGTGGAAAAAGAAAAACAGGAAGAATAAATGAGCCACAAACCTATAAAGGTATATCAGAAGGAAAGAGACAAGGGTAAAGGTAAAGTTGGTGGACCACCTAGTATCAAAGTTAAAGACAACTTACCCCCACCTCCTTTTATTACTCCATTGGTAAAAATGACAGTTACAAAAGATCAACCAGCAGTTGAAAGTATGGATGTAGAGGATGGTAATCCTAATCCTGAAGTCTTATATACTGTGGATGTTGATACTCAAAAGATCAACATTGTGGTAGACAAAGATACAGCTAATAAAACTGAAATGGCTAGTGAGCCTTTGGTAGCTGAGCAAATTGATAACACACAAAAGAAACTAGTAGATAACCAAGAGCAAAAGGTAGAGACTTAGACTGAGACATTGCAACAAACAGAAAAAAAAATAGAGCAAAAGGCTCCGAAACAGGAACAACAATAGAAACAGGAACATGTTCACAAGGAAACAGTGCCACCGGCAACTGGAGAAGTAGAAAAACCATTGCTTAGGGAAATGCAGACACAAACATACTTACCAGAGGTCAATACAAGCTTGGTTACTTCCACTGGTGGTACTCAGAATGTTGGTTCATCATCAGGCTACAAATCAACTAATGTGACTGAGGTACTATTGGATTGAATTAAAAAGATAACAGATTGCAGCTCACAAGCTTATAAGGCAATTGATGACACCATACCAATTTTGAAGGTAATTTCTCCTAACTGTAATATAGACAACAAATATTCTTTAGGAAAACTTGATACCTTGTGTAAATATATCACAGAAAACATTGAGAAAATAAAGGAAGAGAAATTGAAGGATAAAGTAGAAATTAAAAAGTAGAAATTCTTTGATGAGCAAATAAAGAAGTGTACCATAGATTTTGACACACTTCTACCGGAATTGTGTAATTTATTGAAAGAGTACAAAACTTTGTACAAAGACACCTGTAAGACAAAATTTTTGACTATATATATAGATAAGAAGATGAGCAAGGTACAGGATGAAATCAATAAACTTGTAGATAATTTTGTCAACTCACCTGATACACTATCAGTTTTTGAACAAAAGATAACAAATTTTGAGGAAGAATTACTTAAATTGGAAAGAGAAAAAGAGAGAATAGTGAATAAGGCAAAGCATCTAAGAGTAAAACTGAGTCCAAGACTGGACTATCTAGCATCACTGTGGAAGGAAATATCTTAGGCACTAATACAGGGATGGAAAACACCAGCAGAGCATTTGCAGCATCTCACCGGTACAGCTAACAGAATAGAGACAACAATAAGAGATATTAAAAAGTTTATCGAGATTATAAACTTGATTTTGGCGGATCTATTTCAAATTGTAACTACCCAGTTACAAGGTTGAACCTAGAAACTCTACTAACATCTTGACAACCTTTGTCATTGATGCCAAAGGGGGAGTAGTGGGATGAGAAAATTCAACAGCACAAGAATCATATGCTCAGGGGGAGCACACACATTTTTTGTAACTTTTTTGGACTTCACATTTTTTGGATACACTTTTGAAATTTCTCATGAGTGTTGCCATCAATTCCAAAGGGGGAGATTGTTGGCATATGCACACTCCAATGAGACATTGTATGTGATTGAAGGTTTTGTCATTGATGGCAACCTTGCAATCCTATGGCACCGACAAGGCATTACACCGACAAGTTAGTGCATTGGCATCAACATATCACACTCTACACTAGCACTCAGGACACCGACACTGGCACAGAGAAAGGAAGTATACCGGCACAGAGGCTGACAGGATTTTGTTATATTATATTTTATTTATTATTGTAAAACTTTGTAAGCCGACTTGGCATATTGTAAAATGACTCTTGTATATAAAAGAGATCATTGTAGACATTTTGCAAAGATGTAAGTAAGTGAAGAAAGTGATATATGCAAAATATTAAGGCAGACCTATTATGTGAAATATAGGTTAAAGGGTTTATGTAAGAAGAAGAGCAGCAACCGGTACTGGATCAGGCATTATAGATGCTATTGTAAAGCAGTACAAGATATTGGATTTGTATAATCCACATTGTAAGTCAGTGAGACTTCCTATTTGAGCAGTGAGCTCTAGGTAGTTGGCCTTCCTGCATGTGCAGGCCCCTATTGTAAGTAATATTCTCTTATTGGCTAGTAAGTGGATATTGTGGGTCACAAATCCCACCGAGGTTTTTTCCACACCGGGTTTCCTCATTAAATCCTTGTGTTATGGTGTGCTTTTCATGTGGATGTTCTTAATTCTGTTTATTGCATTATTTCTTGCATACCGGTACACTGTTATAATATGTTCTACATGTTTTAAGTTAAGAAATTATGTACACCGGTTAGATACTGATTCACCCCCCACTCTCAGTATCTATGGGAATCCTAACATAGCATACCGGTAAAGCTAATTGGGAACACCAGAAGTCTGTAAAGCCAAAAGCTAGCCGGTAAAGACATAAACCAATTGGTAACGAGAAATACCAAAAGCTATAACAAAATCATGAAACCACCATAATATAACAAGCATGTGACCATCAAAATAAGCATCCAAAACCAATTTGAGAGATCTGATCATACCATATCAGAATTACAGTAAAAACCAAAATGATCAGCAAGACTAACCAAAATAGATCCGATTGGGATACAGTGTTGACATCAATGGAAACACTTAACCAAATCCAGCATAATGTCAACAATCTCCCCCTTTGGCATTGATGGAAACATTGAATGTGAAAAACATCCAAGTGCTAAGGAATGCCAGCAATCTCCAAAACCATCAAAAGATCTAGCAGTTTTCACATGAATACTTTCTCCCCCTTTGACATCAATGACAAAGTATGGATACTAAACCAAGAGTACTGAACCAAACACATGACTACTCCCCATGAGTAGTAGGACCATCTTCATCAACCTAGATCATAAAATTATGTTTGATAAGCTCACTAGATTGATGCATCTTTGCATCACTAACTCTTTCGAAGGCTTGGTTGTAGAACACAAGATGCCACTAAGAGGGGGGGGGGTGAATTAGTGGTTATCAATATTTTTACCCTTAAGCCTTTTTCTAACCTGACTATGTGTACCTATTAGCAATACCAAGACTAAGGGAGTATATCAGTGAGATAAAGGAAATGATCAAATACCAAGCATACACAAGACACATCACATAACACAAAATGTATGAGGAAAACCTTGTGGGAAAAACCTTGGTGAGAAATGTTGTTGGCATCTACTACTCCAATCCATTCTCACAATAAACAATTATATTACAATGTTTAGGGCACCAACCCAAGGAGCACCAACCCAAAGAGCACTAACCCTAACACTGAGCACCAACTCAATGATTATAATGATTGTAAGCAATACAAAAGTAATACCCCGGTTATAAATGATTTTTGTAACCTCTGCAATAATTCTCTTCACCGGTTCACCTTTGTTTTGTTCTCTATCGGTTCTCTACTCACCTTCTCTGGATATTCCTCTACTTTGTCTTTTCCTTGCGTGATCTCTTATCACTCTCCTTGCTCTCCTTTTCTCACTACAACTTCCTTACTGATTCAAACTTTGCCGGTTGAATGAACTATCAAACCATGAACCTGGTTCCTAGTTCTCAGACCTCTCTGTCTGATTCCTTTTTGCCCAGCTTTTAACTTGCTAGATCTTCTCAGATACTCACACTACACTTCCTCACTCTCTATTGCCTTCTTATTGGTTCTAACTCTACTAGTTCACTTGACTACTACAATCTTTAGCAGCTTACTAGTTACTTTGGCCTCACCAGTTTAACCCTCTATTAAACCCTCTTACCGATTTACCTTCCAACACTCGGTCACTATTACCTTTTGTAGCTTACACTTTGACTAATTCTTCTCATACACTCACACTTTGTCCTTGTGCATCCAACATCTAGCATCCGACCTCCTTCATCAGCCTCAACAACATAAACAACTTAGATCTTAAACCTACATATTTATACTTGGGCTTTCCCACAAAAATGAAAACTCAAACTTCACGCCCTAGGATTTTCTTCGATGACTCAATCCATATCAAATCTGATCAGATCTCTTCTTTGAGATTGATAATCTATATCAAGTCAAACTACACTGCCATATTTTATACTTCCAATACACATTTTCTATCTTTAGTAAATAACAACCTGTTTGTCAGCCTTGCTCTTGTCAAACACATTAAATTATCTCGCAGTCCCTTATGCCAATTCTGATCTACAACCTGATGTCCTACTTTGATCATGATGTCAAGGAATCAGATCTCTATCCTTCAACCTACTTCGAGCCACAATCCTCTACACTCAACCCATGATTTACGCAGTCTGCATAAATACTGACTTAGTCGGCAACCACCTCACCAATGCACCCTTCACCACTGCATGTTAGCTGTAAGGCCTTCCCCAAACCAAGCTTTGATTTACTTAGTTGACCATGTTTGACCTATTAATAAATGCTTTATAATTCAATAGAATGGACTGTGTTAGGCAGATAGGTTTGTAAGAAAAATAATTGAACCAAGTTATAGAGTTATCGCACCTAGTGGTGTACTTTTGATGTGTTATGAAGTTGAAATCCTAAAAGACCCATTGATTGGATAATCTTGATTTAATGTATGTCAGCTATGTCTGGATGTAGAACTTATATGATTCTGTGATTAGGTAACATTGATGAATGTGGATGCTTCATTTATATGGTTTATAAATACAAAACTCTATATGATTCTAGAATAGGATAAATTTGAGAGGAAGTATGTCATTATTAGATTTGCAAGACTTTACTATGATGATAGAAATAGGAATGCATGTTTTAATGTATGGATCAAAATTATGTGAATGATGATAATTGTTATGAGGAGTTATTTGGATGAAAGATGTATTGATTGATAAATGTATGTTGTATGTAGAGTGTTGTAGTGCATTATTATTCATGTGTTTTATATTATATGAGATTACTTGGATGTACTAATGTGTGAATTGAGTTGCGCAGGAATTATCCATGTGACCATGGAAATATTACGGAGAACCAAACCCAGACTTATGTATGTTCGTAAGCCAAGGGTTGTCTATTTGGAGAGACAACACCCCATTTGTGTTGTATTTTATTTGTAACAGTGTATGATGCATGAGTGTTAAGTGTCATTTAAATTTAATGTGTAAAACCCACAAGAGACGATTTCATGTTTTAAATTGTAAAAGTGTTTTATTTGTGTCACTTGACACGTGTGGATTTAAGTTTAAATGTTTTATTTTTGTCTCTTGGTGGGAAAGTGTTCAACTATAGCTTTTTCAAATAATATAACGTGTTGTCATAAATACCTTGGGAAAGGAATCTTTGGAGAGGTCAACATATGTTTGACCCGAAAATAAACTTCAGAGGGGTTTAAAATGGGTTAAATGAACACCTAGGGCTAGTTTAATAGGGTTTCCTAAAGCCCATAAGGTATACCTAGGGGTTAGGGGTAATTTTAGGCAAGTTTCTACTTTTAAGTGACCTTTTTGACACTTTAAAAATTGGCTTTTCTGAGTTGTGCGAAAATTGAAATTAGAAGTTTGATCTAATTGAAAACTTTCCTATTCGAATGAGAGTCTTTTTCCCATTCTGTCTTACTTTCCTTTTTGGTTTTTAGAAACTTGTGAGAACTCAGAGAATGAGCTTCTTAAGAAAGAATTTGAAAATTTGAGGGTAATCACCCACTCTCCATTTTTGGAGACAAAAGAATTTTGTAAAGAAAAAAAAAAGATAGGATTTTTGGTTGGAGAATTTTAGCTAAAGGTAGAAAGAGAAGAACCGTGGAATTGGGCTGCTCATCCTCAACCAAACTATACTACCTTTTGGGTAGATTAAGGTTGGTCATAATTATCATATAATGGATTTCTTATTGCATGTGTTTGTAAGTAATGTTTGTGAAAAAGATTTGTTTTCGTGCATGCTCTCTTGGCAATTTATTTGGTAAATTGTTTTATACTTTGTATGTGTGTTTGGGAGTAGTCAAGATCTCCTACTCTTGGGAGAGAGGAGGATCTTGTGGGTGGTAGAAGTGACAACCCTCGAGTGAGAGACTCTCGTTATGAGAGCGATCACAAGGGAATTTGTGTGACCCTTGCTGCATGGCTTGTTTATGCATTGGGGGTCATAAGGAGGGAAATAAGGCATGAATGCCTTGGGGGGCATAAGGAATAAAGGACTGATTATGTTATACTTGATGTATTTTGGTTGCCATGAGGTGGCTATATGCTTTAGTTTGCCATGAGGTGGCTATTTGTTTTGCCATACTTGCAGTCTCCTCAGGGTACTTGGTCCACTACCACCCTTGTAAGGACATCACAAATGTGTGGTGTAGTGTAGCCCGGGTTGGGAGTGTGTTTTGAGTTTGTGAGTATTTTGTCTTCTATGTTGCATGCTTGTTACCTATCTAGGGCTTGGTTCTCCAAGCTCGGGGGTGGCTACTAGTTAGCCTAGGCTGGGAGGTGAGCACTCCATGGTCATCTCTTTGTTTTATTTGCAGGTTGTTAGAAGAAAATATCAGGACATGTAGATATGGCTGGAGTTAATTGTTACAGAAATTTTTTGTAAATGTAATTAATATTCTTTGAAAGTCCTCATCTATTTGAAATGAGAGACCTATTTGTAAAATGACAATAAAGACTTGGGAATATGTTTTAAAGATATGTGATATTTATTTATGTTATATTGCAGAAAAGAAATGATTATTTCTGGTTTTTAGTTTTGAAATAAATATTTGTTGTGTATAGGATGCTTTGAAAACAAAGAAATGTATTGATTCCCTTTATGCATTTAAAATCAAGATGTTAGAAAAGAAATGGAATAGATCTACCTGCATGTAGTAGGTTGGAAAATAAAATAAAATCTAAAATTTAGATCTATACATGGAAATGTCATATTTAGTTTTATTTAAATCTGTCATTTTGTTTATTGCAGAAATTAAAATAAAAAAAACAGATTTATTATAGTCATTTCTAAAGTTTTATTTTAGTTTAGATTTATCTAGTTGCTCTTAAATTTATTAAATTGGTCATTTATATAGTTGTTGTTAAAATTATTAAATACTGTCATTTGTTTAGTTACAGGGAATAAAATCTATAGTTAAACAGATTAAATGAAATAAATAGAAATTCTAAAGTTGCTATTCTAACTGATTTAATTCTGCTTTTTACTATATTATGTCGATAGTAAATCAATATTTAAATAACCTATCTATTTCTTTTAGCAACTAGGATTTTGATAAAAAGGAAATAAATTCAATGATTCAAATCTGTAGAAATTATCCAATCTGCTAAATATGTTTCAGATTTTATATTTTTCACAGAAAGCTTTTTCATAGAAAGCTTTTATCCTAGACACCACATATATATATAAACAGCTTTTCATGCCTATATGGAATATTTAAAAAATTCATTTCTCAGATATAAACAGAAATAAATTTATTGTACAATATATCTATATATATATTAAATGTTTAAATGAATTAATTACTTAATAATAAACTTATTTGTTTGAAATATATATATATATATATATATATATATATATATATATATATATATATATATATATATATATATATATATATATTATATATATATAAACTTAAACCATATATATATATATAAACTTAAACCAACATATTCATATATCAAAATATATAATCGCACTTCTTAAATAAAGCAAAAAAAAAAAACTATTTAAAACTTTATTTTATTAAAAAAAGTATTATTACAAAACAAAATCTTTTTTAAAAAACAAATCTATAAAAAAAATAAATAAATAAATAAAAGAGGCTTTTTGTAATGATTAAAACAGAATTGAGGTTTATGGGTATCATGGTAAATTTAGGTATGTTTAACTAAAAAGGGGATAAACCTCACTTTAAATATATAAGTGTATATTAGATAGATATATATGTAATCATATGTGTATTTTAAATATATATATATATATATATATATATATATATATATATATATATATATATATATATATATATATATATATATATAGTTTAAAATTATGGAAGTGGAAAAAAAAAAATAAAAAAAAATGTCCTGAATTTAATTAGTTTATTTACCAACCTTAATTCCTTTTTATCAATGTTAAATGTGCATTTATATATAATGCATAGGACAAATTGAAGAGTTAATTATTTTATTAGGTGTTTATATTTTATAAATGTTTAAATAGTCAAGAGGGCATATTTAAAAATAAATTAAAAAAAATGCTTAAAATTCTAATTAATTTTGGAGGTTAACCTTTTAGGGGATTTTTAATGGAAAATATAATGAAATATTCTACAACATTATTATTATCATATTTGGATAAACATAGTTTAGAAGTTCAATCGGTTGAAATTAAAGCAAGGGGTAATGGGATTAATAGAAGCAAAATATTAAATAGTTGATGTTGGAAAAAGTAATATATAAACTTGATTTAAATTATTCTAATTCATTTTAGAGATCAAAATGGTTTTATTTTTATAATTAAACGAAATGATTCAATATAGTAAAATAAATAATTTAAGAGGATATTGTAATAAAATTTCTCTATAAAAAATTAAGGGACTAAGTCAGGCATACCTTATTATCCCAAGTGGAGTCTTTCATCAGACAATTTAATTAACTTAATGATGTTTGGCACCTTAATTGTATCTACTCAATTAGGCAATATTAATGAAATGAAATAGCAATAGTGTTAACATTTAGTAAATAATTGATATCAAACCCGGTCATTATATTAATGTCTGTTAACGTTGCCTCTTTGCTCGCTTATTGGTTGACATACTTATCGATTGACACTAACATGTCAATAGTCTCTAATGCATATATTCTTTCATAGCGGTGGCATGATAATCTCATACATCAATCATCAATGAGCATCTCTGTTGATATTAGCAACTTGAAGTGAATCCATGTCTACAAATGCTAACACTTACCTTTTTCTTCATTTGATCGGTTCTCCTCTCAACCGGTTTGTCAAAGTGACAAACTCATCACTCCTTAGTTGTCCTAGTAGCTCATCATGTTTACTTTTTCTGATCTGGTGCACATCCTTGGTTTCACACACCTGAGGCATCATTATGTTTCACTTTGTTCATCCGGTATGTGCCTTCAACCACCTACCTTATATCTCTTGATTGTCTTATCTTGAAGAATTCTCACTTACCGATTGCAATAGATGAACCACTGCACTCAACTTGCCAATCACTCAGTGAGTGGATCCTTGTCACCTACTAAAAAATAACAGGTGGGAACTGGTTGTCATTACATTGTGCACTCTGATTCTGATGTTGCACCAATGTGACTTCCCTATTTGAGAAAACATATCTTCAATCAAAACTCATAACCCGATAGACATCCCTTTTGTGTACCTTACTATCTACCAATATTCTCTTCATTTGGTGACAAAATCTTCATCCGGTTGGAGTCCTATTGTATGACATCCAACTGCAAACCAGTTTCCCACACTTTATCCATTAAACCTTTCTTTCTTACCGGTCACATGCTTACCAGTTGGAAACCATACACTGCCAACACATCACTCATTGGTTGGCATTGCCATAATGCCAACTGTCTCCTATGCCTATTCACTGATCAACACCCCAACAATCCATATTTACTGGTGACAAGATATACTGGTAATATAAATGACAACATAATACCAAAAATATCCCCCTTTGGCATTGATGTCAACACATGTAGTATCTGGTATACTACTGCTTTTCTCTACCCTTTTGACATAATGACAAAGGGTATTAACAAAACTTCCTACCAGTTTCTTCTCCCCCTTTGACCATTATACTCTGCAACCTTTCATCCAGCAACACTTGAGTTAGAGGGCTCAGATGCCAATTGATACTAATTACAATAAATACCAATTATATATTCTCTTCTTGTGTAGGTAACTCTCACTCTTTGTTCATAACTGGTTGAGTGAGGACTTTTCTCTTCCTTTGCATGTTGTTCTCCCGGTAGAGAAGGCTACTAGTCCTTTCACCCGGTGGCCTAATTATGATTTCAATTAAGTACAAATTGAATAGATATTGAAGGAAATCAAAAATAGGGACTGATGAACACTTCCCAATGTCTCAAACTTGCCTGTACTACATCATAGATACCTGATCTCCCCTTGTGTCCAACATGTCTGATACCAATAAGAATATATGGCCATGAAAATCTCCCTGAGCCATAGATTTCAGTGTTAGAATCCAAGAATATTGAGAGGGGGAGTGAATCAGTGTTGGAATAATCAATTTTAACCTTATTAAAATATACACACACCAATTGTTATATTGGTAAATATAGAATTGAAAGAAGTAAAGAAACCAATAAGCCAATCACATAAATGAATACCATAACACACATAATTATACGTGGAAAAATTCAAATAGGAAGAACCACGGTGAGATTTGTGACCCATAATATCAATCCACTGGCCATATGAAGAGATATTACAAAATATAAGGACCTGCACTTGCAGGAAGGCTTACAGCCTAGAGCACACTGCTTAATCACAAAAGGAGCCTCAATGACTACATAGAAATCCAGACTACAATCTGGAGAAATTATTGAACTGCAATGATAGCATCTTCTAAGACCGAATATGCTAGACAGTTTAGATAATCGAAAGACAACTGAGAGGGGGAGTGAATCAGTTGTCTCAGATTATAGGAACATTTAGCAATTGAAACTTTAATACTGAAACCCAAAACAATAATATCAGAATAGAAGTTAATCTAATTAAGCATAAACAATAATCACATAATAAATGCCATCCACACAACACAAAGATTTGTACGTGGAAAACTCAGGAAAGGGAAAAACCATGGTGGGAAGCCTACCCACAGTCAAATAATACTTCTGCAGTAAGTATGTGAACTACAATGAAGGGGCTTGCACTTACAAGAAGGCCAACAACCTAGAGCACATTTCTCATCACAAAAGGAGTCTCACTGACTACATATAAATCTAGATGAAGTGTTGAACTTCAAAAGATATCATTTC
Organism: Cryptomeria japonica; assembly: GCF_030272615.1. Lineage (NCBI taxonomy): Eukaryota > Viridiplantae > Streptophyta > Pinopsida > Cupressales > Cupressaceae > Cryptomeria > Cryptomeria japonica. Next base: position 465,305,221 of record NC_081410.1, on the reverse strand, counting down.
CTATTCCTGAGTACAGTTTTGGTTAAGCTCAATACTGAAGGACTAAATCCTCTTACACAAACCAAATTCGATCTCAATGATTGACCAACTCCTCTGCCTGAATGATATTACATTATTCACACATTATATTCCTTTACCATGACCTCTTACATCAACCATGATGATCTACAATGAGATCTTACATCTTATTTATACAAACCCTCGACCATAAACAATCAGGTCGGCCACCAGATAATAAACCAATTACATAATTACAAACCATGTTGGCCTTAGACCAAAAAAAAATAATATCAACACATAAGACATGCCGGAAATAGGTCCTATCCACACGTTACATTAATTTGGGTCAATAACCTATATCACCCAGAACAAAGTATAGGTCCACACGCTTCAACAATGATCTCCAAACACCAAGTCAAACATGATCACCAACAACATCATAAAACTCCATTAGAATCTGCACCAACACCAATTATGCAATTCATCAAAGATCGCCACCAAAGGCTCTTTTGGTGAAACCCTCACCAAAACCAAAAACCAATCTTCTAAACAAGTAGGATAGCATCCAATCACTAGAACAAAACCAACTGATCAAGTATGAGTATAAGCATTATGAACAAGACAATTCCATCACCAGATTATACTGGAGTCTACTCGATCATTCTGGATCCAAGTTAACTAGAAACCACTCAACCTATCGGGACTAGAAGGGTGTCGGTAAAGCATCCAAACAATTAGTGTTGACATCAATGACAAAACATCAATGCAACACATAATCAATCCCACCAAATGGCCATTAATCTCCCCCTTTGGTATTGATGGAAACACTAGATGTGAAAAACATCTAAGTACCAAGAAATGCCAAACAAGTCTCCCCTTGTGGAAGACAACCAACAATCTCTTGCATATAGCTCTGAATATCAATGTCTCTCCCCTTTGACTTTTACTTTTTCACATCAATATCTCTCCCCCTTTGACATCAATGCCAGAAATCTGACACAAATATCAAAGCAAAAACATAAGCCTCTGAATCTCAAAGCTGACTACTCCCCCTAAGCAGTAGCATCCCACATCAGTGCCAGAATGAATAGTATCTTTGATAATGCATGTTGGACTAATGCCATATCACATCAATCAAGTCTCTATCGGAGGGGTAGAATCCCCCAATCTATCTCTCAAGTACTCAAATGATTCCTTGGATAAAGGTTTAGTGAAAATATATGCAATTTGTTCTTTAGTGTTCACATAAACTAGTCTAACTTCATTTGCTTCCACCTTATCCTTCAAAAAGTTATACTTGATAGATATGTTCTTTGTCTTAGAATGAAATACCAAATTTTTTGATATATCAATAGCAGCAGAGTTAACACAGTGAATAACTACCGGTGCATCAAAATCTACCTTTATATCCTTCAACATTTACTTCATCCATAAAACTTGTGTACAGTTAGTAGCAACAACAACATACTTAGCTTCAACAATAGATAGAGAAGGCATGGTTGTTTCTTGTTGATCCATTAAACCACCTTCTTTCCAAGAAAGAAAGCTCCACCCGAAGTACGTTTCTGGTCATCAACATCTCCAGTCGAGTAAGCATCTGTATATGCACATAAAGTAAAGTTATCTATTAGGAACTGGGAAGGATGACTAAGAGGGGGGCTGAATCAGTTGTCAACTAGTTGTCAATAAATTATAATCCAAATTCAAATTATTCCAACTTTAAACTTAGTATCGGTAAACCAAACTTAAGTGTTAGTAAAAGAGATTAACAATTATAGCAATACCGATATAACTTAATGCATGAAATAAAAAGAGAAACAACATCCACAACACATGACACAAATATTTTGACGTGGAAACTCGGTAAGGGAAAAACCACAGCGGGAAACCTTACCCACAATCAGATGATACTACTATAGATAGTAAGTGTAAACAAATGGGGTATGAACATGCAGAAAGGCCAACCACCTAGAGCTCACTGCTGAATCACAAGACAGGAGTCACACTGACTACAATTGGATGGTTAAATCCAATAACAATGTACTGCTCAAAATAGCATCTGCAATGTTGGATTCAATACTAGTTTAAGTTCAGAACATGAGTGTCAAACACCTTCATAACCTTCCTTCAACCTTCAAGTAATGTATGTGTGATTCACACAAGGATCTACTTATTTTCACTCTTCAATATGCGCACACGCTCATCGTAATCCTATGATCTTCTATAAGATCTTACAATCATATATACAAAACCTAAGACCTATAAATGAGGTCGGCTCACAAAAGATATTACAATTAAATCAATTACAAATAAGTCTTGATGCGATACAATATGTTGGCTCAATACATTTACCAATCAATAAATCATTTCCAAGATGTGTCATGCTGATTTGGAATATGTAGTGTCCACCCTTGATTTGACTTTTATATTATGCTTGATAGACTTACCTAGACTATATTTTGATGATTTGGATGATGTTAGACAATATTGGACATATGCTATTTTGATTTATCTATGTGGATGTTGGTATTGTCATGATGGATCATGTGATTTGATGATATATGTACTCGATGGATTTTATATGCTCCCTATGTGATGGATTATTTATAAATTAGATTTAGCATGGTTTTGATGATGATTATGATTACGCTAACCCTACTTTATGTTTACATATGATGAGATTTTTATGAGATGTGTCTGACTATTGTTTGATTGTCTTCGTGATAGAGATGATTCCACATCACTCATTGTGAGCAGTATGTGTTGTTGCGATTCTCTATCACTTGCTTGTTCTATATATGTATATGTATATGTTGTATTAGCATTTTGTGGTTGCAGGATTTTGCAGGTACCAGACATCGACTCCACCTGGCTTCACAGGTTTGAGCATGTCTTTAGTTCCAATGGCTTATGTGGTTTGGAGATGGCATGAGTTTCACTTCACATACTCTAGGTTTAAGTTGTCACTAGGCGCAATTGGTCATGTCAGTTGTTAGCTTGGCTCTTTCAGTTTTGGAGTATGTTAGTATTGATTGAGTCTTTTGGTATGAGGATTATTTATGTTGTGGTTGATTTTATGGTCACATGGTTATTTATATGGCGTTGGATTATTTGTCTATTTGTTGAGAGATTTGATAATTAGTATTATTTATTTTTAATTATTTGATTTAAGCTATTTGAGCTTTTGATTATTTGATTTATGATTTTTAGAATTATAGTATTTAATTAATTAATAATTTTGTAAAGATTATTTAATTAATTATTGATTATAGTCTAAATATTAATTAATATTTAATATTGGAAGTAATAAATTATTTAATGGTTAAATTATTTAATTATTTGATATTTAATTTTATTTGATAATTAAAATTTATTGATTATATGATTATTTTAATATTTGATAAGCTTTGTTGTTGATTATTAATCTTTTCATTCCCGTGAGGTTTTTCGGTTGGGTTGGTTATTTTCTGGGAATTTCTCTAGCATTTTCTTCCTTGGTTTTGGGAGATTTTTGCATTCTTGGTTTTGGCTGGAGTTTTGGTTGGATTTTGGGTTTGGCTTGTGGGAACTCTTCTTCAACTACAAACCATCAGACAGGTTGCAGGTTGGAGGCCTCTCCATTGGTTTCTTATTTTTCTTTCAAAGTTTTGAAAACCTGTATGCTTCGTGTTTGATTTATTTAAAAAAAAAAAAGAGGATTGGTTTATGCATTCTCTTTAGTCTTCCTAGATTTGGAATGTGTATCCATGGGATTTTAGATTCTTTGCTTGGTTTATAGTTCTATAAATAATGCTTTCTGTGCATTGCTGTGAATGTTTGACATGAGGAATATCTTGCAGATCTTATATATATCTTGTATGAATTATTTTAATAGATTTCTATTTCACTCATCCTCTTGTGTATGGATGTTATTTATTATGTGGAATGTCTTTTTAAATGTATTTGAGTTATATACTATGCTTTCTATGTTTTAGATTCAAGGTTGTTGAGTATTGCCTCAGTTTTGATAGTTCTGGAGATTTTCTTCCTCCAAAAAAATCTGCATTATGTTTTCAATTGGAGCTCCTTGGGTGAATTTTATTATCTTATTTTGTTTACATATTCTTATAGTTCATTTCGTGCCGATTCCAACGAGTATAAATACGCCATATTTGGCTGATTATATTTCGAGTAGTTTTGATTCCACACTTAAGTAGTTTTCTGCTGAAATTTACACTTTTTTCCCATGCGCTTAAGGAATGACTACATGCGCTAAGGTAATCACCCTACGCGCTAAGAGATCACCCAGACACACTAATCTGTCAGTCTTTTGTGCCATTATGTGTATTTTTAGGGTTTTTTTCCTAGTTTGAAGCTTGTTTGATGTAAGTTGGATTTGGGGCCGTACCAGAGGCTTTTTGAGGGCACTTATGATGTTGTCTAATGTTGATTTATGATTGGTAATGTCTTCATATGATTTAATTTTGAGTTTTGTATGAATTTTACTCCATTTGAGTTGTTTGTGCTTCTTCTCTTGTTGATGCGCCAAGAGAGAGATCGAGATTCTTGTGATTATGCGCCAGCAAGTGGATAGGCCTTGCTAAGATTATTTGATGATTCATTTCAGATTTGATGGCATTTCTTATGGCCTTGATATGTTTATTTTTCCAAGAGGCTCATTTATTTTTGGTTCTCATGATGTTAACTTTCACATGTTTCATGATTATGAGATGAGATTGTTGTTTGCATATGGATTATTTATGATTTCAGATTTATGTATGATTCTCAGATCTAATTATGATTCTAGAGCCTCTTGTGTTGCCATGTTTGAGACCATGTTAGGGGGGGAGTGGGCTTCCTTGTGATGACCGAGATCATGAGAGATAGGCTTGCATGAGGTTTCATGTAAGGATGCATGAAGTCTAGACCACCAAGGCACATTGGAGTTTTTCGTGATTTGTAAATAAGTGATAACCTAATAATTGATGGGTTGGGTAGTTAGATTAATTAATAAGATGATAAATTGATTTGTGCCTCATGACTTAGTCCTAGGGAGGATGTTTTAGGATAAGCATGAGAAGGCCGTGAAGACGGTAAGCTAATCTCCCTTAGTCTCTCATAGGTTGAGATGGCTCCACATGTCCATCAGGCTAGTGCCTTGTGATATTATGTTATTGTGTTATAAGGATGGCATGTGATGACACTCCACTCCTACATATGTTTCCCCTCTATGATTTATGATTATGCTTATTGGATGCATTTATATTTTGATGATTTTTATGCCTCTGGGAGTTCATTCTTGTTGTATTGTGTAAGTTCTTGCTTGAGAGTCCTTGTGTGGTTAGTCTCCTTGGTTATAGGTGTCAGCTTAGGTTTAGAGTATGTGTTGGGACCTTGTGTCACCTCCTAGCATGGGGGGTGGTTCCTTTGGTTCCACATGGTTGGGAGGTTGGTGCTTTTTAGCCATTGGGAGGTTCTTTGGGATTCTTCTTGCGTGGATGTGGATTATTCTTCATGATGTACTATGGATGTACCTTGTAGTAGATTTATGTAATGAATAAGATAAAATGTATGTAATGTAATACTTTTATATATCATAGACAGAATCTTGTAGTAGGAAGAGCTATGCTCATGATGTATTTAATGTACTTATATTTGTAGATGAATTGTAGTTGGAATAGAATGGAATTGGATTACAGATCAGTTGTATTATCTTATGGAATGATTAGAGGCTAGTTAGAATGTTAAATAATCTTGAAAGATGAATGCTCATTGAGTAATAAATGAATATGTTATAGGATGTTGAATGGACTTAGTAAACATGAATGTTTCATATAGATGCATTGGTAGAAAGAAAATTATGCATATCATGAGAAGTAAGTAATGTTGTAGGTTGCATATCTCATGAGTAGATAATTAGATTATGATGCATTAATGAAGGTGATATATGCCTATCATGGGCGTAGTATGCTATTGTGGAAATGAATTTAAGTAATGATGCTAAGTACCCTAGGGAAAGATCAATGATGTTGTGTTATTTTTGCTTGCATTAATTCATGAAATGAGTAATGATATATGTTCATATTGGTTAATTGATGAAAATATGTAAATTGATGGAGATGTTATGTGTTGTATTAGTTGTTATTAGATGATAATTTTAAAAAAAACTATCTCTATTTGTATATTATTGTTTAGTTTCTCTAGGGTATTTTGGTGGGCATTACAGAATCTATATCATGTACCAGTCCATAACCTAGACCTATCTGCCAGTAAAGGCAAATCTGTCAACCTGATTAGACCAATAAGCAAAACACCAAATCCAAACTTCGAGTCCATGTCTTCGACATAACCAAATGATCTCCAAGTTATCATCACTTCTGGTGAACCATATATCCTGCTGGTGAACATATACCGGTGATTGTACATAAGCCAATATCCATGGCAGTGAACAAAATATGTCGGTTCAACAATAAACCAATATAACCATAGTGCCAAATCAACAATATAGACCTCCAAGAAGATAAGTGTTGATATCAATGACAAAACCAATGCAACAAATGATGAAGTCATCCATAATACCAACAATCTCCCCCTTTGGCATTGATGGCAACACTAGATGGAAAAAAATCTAAGTGCCAAGAACAGAATTCCAAAAACCAATAAACCAAAAATCTCCCAAAATAGATCAATACAAAGTTTGATACAGAAACATAAACTAAAATACATCTCTCCAAAGAGTATATCTCTCCCTCAAGGTATAATTTTTTTCAATAGATATCTCTCCCCCTTTGACATCAAATGCCAAAATAGTTAAGAATTCAAAATATACATTCAACTAACTACTCCCCCTGAGTAGTAGCTCTCCTTCATCAAAGCCAGAAAAAATATTTTTTTGTTAGTCCCTTCTAGTTTGATGCCAATCTTCATCATCTAAGTCTCTTCCGGTGGGGAAATTACCCCAAGTTTCTCTCTGAGATATTTAAATGTTTCCTTAGGCAAAGGCTTTGTAAAGATATCTACAATTTTCTCTTTAGTATTCACATAAACCAATCTTACTTCATTTGCTTCAACATTCTCTTTTAGAAAATTGTACTTAATAGAAACATGCTTTGTCTTAGAGTAAAATATCGGATTCTTTGATATATAAATTGCTGCTGAATTATCATAGTAAAAAATTATCGATTCTTTGCATTTTGCCTTTATATCCTTCAACATTTGCTTGATCCATAATACCTGAGTACAATTAGTTGTTGCTGCAACATATTCTGATTCTGCTATTGATAATGATGTACAAGTCTTCTTCTTGCTTATCCATGAAATCAATCTTCTGCCAAGAAAGAATGCACCGCCAATGGTACTCTTTATGTCATCTACATCTCCTGCCCAATTTGCATCAGTGTATGCATATAAATCAAAATTTTTATCCTTAAGATACCATAAACCAAGATTTGTTGTGCCTTGTAGGTATTGGAAAATCCTTTTAACTATTGATTCATGATTTTCTTTAGGATTTCTTTGAAATATAGATACAATACACACTGCATTCATTATATCAAGTCTGGTTTGTGTCAAATACAGTAATCCTCCAATCATAGATTTGTACCTTGTCGGATTAATAGGAGCTGGATCATCCTTCAATGTTAAATTAATCAGTTGTAGTCATAGGAGTGCTTACTGGTTTGGAATTTTCCATACCAAATTTCTTCAAAAGTTCCTTCAAGTACTTTGTTTGACATATGAATATACCTTTATCTATTTGTGAAATCTTCAAACCTGGAAATTTTTTTATCTCTCCAATCATAGACATTTCAAATTCTTCTTGCATCTTGTTAGCAAAGTCTTTACATAACTTATCTTCACCTCCAAAAATGATATCATCCTTAAATACTTCAATAACCAAAATATCATCATTGGTACTTTCAATGATTTTATGTAACCTTCTATTATAACATCTATATGCCTTACTTCTAGAAGAATAACCAAGAAATATTCCTTCATCACTTCTAGGATCAAATTTACCAATATACTCATCTCTTCTAATACAACATTTGCTTCCAAATATTCTAAAGTACTTAAGAGTAGGAGTATGACCAAACCATAGTTCATAAGGGGTCTTACCGGTTTCACTTTTGATGTGAAGTCAATTGAAAGTATGAACCGTTATACTCACTTCTTCTCTCCAGTACACATGAGGTAGATTTGCTTCCATCAACATGGTTCTTGTTGCATCCAGAATAGTTATGTTCTTCCTTTCCACAACTCCATTTTGCTGGGGTGTTTGGGGTGTTGATAGTTTTCTTTTGATTCTATTCACTCCACAGAATGCATTAAATTCTCTAGATGTAAATTCTCCTCCTTTATCTAATCTCAAACATTTGATTTTCTTGCTGATTTCATTCTCTACCATTGCCTTGTATATCTTGAATCTTCCAAAAGCTTCTAATTTCTCCCTAAGAAAAGTAACCCAATACATTCTGGAATAATCATCAATTATTAGCATAAAGTATCTATCACCCTGTAGACTTCTTGTTCTTACTGGACCACATAAATCAGTATGAATTAAACCAAGAATATTATTGGATTTCTCAGTAATGCTCTTAAATGTTATTCTAACTTGCTTTCCCATTTGACATTCCTTATATACCGGATTATGAGGCTTCACAATCTTAGGTAAATCCCTTACTGCCTTAGTTGAACTGATATATATAATGCAATCAAAATTCACATGACAGAGTCTCTTATGCCATAACCAACTTTCATCAATGTGTGCAATCAACCATGTCTTATCACTGGTATTCAAATGAAAGATATTACCTTTAGTTTGATTACCGGTTGCAATATCCAATCCAGTTCTGTTTATGATTTTGCATTTTCCATTCTTTAATTGTAATTGAAATCCTTTCTCACCTAACTGACCAACACTCAAAAGATTATGCTTTAAACCTTCTACATAATAAACATTTCCAGTATTATGCTTACCATCCAAAGATATAGTGCCTCTTCCTTTGATTAAACAAGCTTTATTATCTCCAAACCTTACTAGACCGCCATGAATTTCTTGAAAAGATAATAATTTTCTCTTTTCACCATTCATATGATGCGAGCATCCACTATCTATTATCCATTCATCCTTTTCTTCAATTTTTGCTGCCAATTTCTGCTCTACTAGTTTGATAGTAGGTGTCGGTTGATCTTCTTTTATTGCAACAAAACCCCTTCCGCTATCTGCTAGATCTTCATCTGAATCATCTGTAACACCTCCATCTACATAGTAACATGACTTATCTCTATTTTTCTTAAATCCGTATCTCTAATACTCAGGGTTAGGCTTATATGATCTTTTTACTTTCTCCCTTAATCTTGCATGTCTATCAGGACACCTAGAAGACATATGACCAACTTTATTGCAATTAAAACATTTGAAAGGTACTTTACCTTCATACTTACTTCTTGGTGGACCTTTAGGCATCTTCCTTGCATATTGTGCTTCAAGTTCTTCATTTTCTCTTCTCATATCTTCAAGTTCTTTTGCATAAAGTGCTTTCCAGTCAGTTTTGTCAGATGATGATGATGATGCTTGGAAATCCAAATCTGTCTTAACTATAGCAACAAGACCACATTCCTCAAGCTCAAATGTTGAAAGTTTTCCAACCAAAGTATCTCTAGAAACTGATGTATTAGGCATTATTCTTAACTCATTAATAGTAGTCACTTTCATTTTGTAAGCCGGTGACAATGCTCTTAAAAATTTAGACACAATTTCATTTTCACTTAAGGATCCTCCACAATATTGTATTCCTAAAACAATTTCATTAACTCTTTTCATTAAATTTTCATACCTGACCCGGTAACATTCCACTTTTGCAATCTTGACAATGGTATCTCCTTCATTCAATGTTTCCAGTTTATCCCAAATAGCTTTAGTAGTAGATCAGTCTAATAATCCCATGATTTGTTGATCTGATAATGTGCTCAGAAGTGCTTCTCTTGCTTTGCAATCATTCTCCAAGTCCTTAGCCAATGTTAGTGGATGAGGTTGATTCGGAGTAGTACCAACATAGCCATTCTTAGTAACATCCCATATATCTCTTCCAATGTAGTTTAGATGTGTTTCCATTCTGATCTTCCATATACCATAGTTAGTTCCATCAAGTTTCAAACTATTCTTTCTGAAAAATATTTGTTGCCATAGGATCTCCTCAAGCTGTTAGGCTTTTGCAAAAAGAGGACTTGGCTCTGATACCAATTGTTAGGAACTGGGAAGGACAACTGAGAGGGGGGTGTGAATTAGTTGTCAACCAATTGTCAATAAGTTATAATCCAAATGCAACTCGGTAGGGGAAAATCCACCGCGGGAAACCTTACCCATAATCAAATGATACTACTATAGATAATAAGTGTAAACAAATGGGGTCTGCACATGCAGAAAGGCCAACCGCCTAGAGCTCACTACTCAATCACAAGATAGGAGTCACACTAACTACAATTGGATGGTTAAATCCAATAACAAAGTACTGCTCAAAATAGCATCTACAATGCCAAATTCAGTACTGGTTTAAGTTTTGAACATGAGTCTCAAACACCTTCATAATCTTCCTTCAACCTTCAAATAATGTCTGCGTGATTCACACAAGGATCTACCTATTTTCGCTCTTCAATATTCGAACACACTCATCATAATCCTATGATCTTCAATAAGGTCTTACAATCATATATAGAAAACCTAAGACCTATACATGAGGTCGGCTCACTAAAGATATTGCAATTAAATCAATTACAAATAAGTCTTGATGCGATACAATATGTCGGCTCAATACATTTACCAATCAATAAATCATTTCCAAGACGTGTCGTACTGATCTAGAATAGATATCATGGTCCATAACCTAGACCTATCTACGGGTAAAGGCAAATCTATCAACCTGATTAGACCAATAAGAAAAACACCAAATCCAAACTTCCAGTCCATGTCTTCAACATAACCAAATGATCTCCAAGTTATCATCACTTCCAGTGAACCATATATCCTGCTGCTGAACATATATCGGTGATTGTGCATAAGCCAATATCCATGCCGGTGAATAGAATATGTTGGTTCAATAATAAAACAATATAACCATAGTTCCAAATCAACAATGTATACCTCCAAGAAGATACGTGTTGGCATCAATGACAAACCCAATGCAATACATGACACAGTCATCCATAATACCAACATTATCATCCTTAGGGTACCATAAGCTATATTCTGATGTACCTTGCAAGTATCTAAAAATCCTTTTCACCGCCATATCATGATTTTCTCTAGGATCACTCTGAAGTCTTGAAATAATACAAACAACATTCATAATGTTAGGCCTAGTTCGTGTCAAATAAAATAGAGCTCCAATCATAGATTTGTATCTTGTAGGATTTATCGGTGCAGAAACATCTTTTCTTTTCAATTTCTCACTTGTAACCATAGGTTTACCAACTGGTTTAGAATCTCCCATACCAAATCTCTTCAACAATTCCTTAGCATATTTAGTTTGAAAGATAAAAATACCTTTGTTAGTCTGAGTAATCTGCAAACCAAAAAAAAATTTCATCTCACCAATCATAGACATCTCAAATTCTTTCTCCATATTCTTAGAAAATTCTATGCATAACTTGTCTTCACCTCCAAAAATAATGTCATCAACAAATACTTTAGCAATCAGTATATCATCATCAGTAATTTTATAATATAAATTATTGTCAGCACTACCCTTATTAAAACCAAGATTCAAAAGATATTTATCCAACCTTCAATACCAAGCTCTAGGTGCTTGTTTCAATCCATATAAAGCGTTCTTTAACCTGCAAACCATATCTATATCATCTGATAGTTAAAAACAATCAGGTTGCTCAATATAAACTTCCTCATCAAGATCCCCATTCAAGAATGCACATTTAACATCCATTTGATAAACCTTGTATTTTTTATAAGCAACATAGACAAGAAATAATCTTACAACTTCAATCCTAGCTACCGGTGCAAAAGTTTCTCCATAATCAATTCCTTCCTTCTGAGAATATCCTTTACAAACCAATCTAGCCTTATTCCTTATGACTTGACCATCCTCATTCATTTATTCCTAAAATCCCATTTAGTTCCAATGACATTTTTATTTTTAGGCTGGGGAACCAAAGTCCGTGTGTTATTTTTCTCAATCTGATCTAATTATTCTTCCATAGCTTTTAACCATTATTCATCTTTACATGCCTCAATTACTAATACCGGTTCAACTTGTGAAATTAAACATACCTCATTAGTTACTAGTCTTCTTCTTGTCAACATTCCATTGCTCTTATCCCCAATGATCTGATCTTTTGAATGATTCAATTTCACATACCTAGGAGTCTTTTGACTTTCTGTTCCTCTTCCCTGTTCTTCAGTTACTATAGAATTATCTGATACTACTGGATTAAATGGTTCAACACTCTATTCTGGTAAAGGTGCTACCGGTTCAGATATAATCATTTCTACTGTCGGTTCCTTCTCATAAACTCTGATTTAACTTCTGCTTAGCTCATCTACTTTGACATTATCACTCTCCACAATTCTCTTCAATCTTTTTGTATAACATATATATGATTTGCTTTCATTAGAATAACCAATAAATATGCCTTCATCACTTTTAGGATCAAATTTCCCAATAGTATCATCTCTCCTGATATAACATTTACTACCAAATATTTTAAAATACTTAACTATAGATGTATTGCCAAACCATAATTCATAAGGTGTCTTACCAATTTCTCCTTTGATATGTACTCTAATGAATGTGTAAACTGTTGTACTCACTGCTTCTCTCTAATAGATATGAGGTAGATTACCTTCCATCATTATTATTCTAGCAACATCCAAGATAGTTCTATTTTTCCTTTCCACAACTCTATTCTCCTGAGGTGTCCGGGGAGCAGAAAATTGTCTTCTTATAGCATTCTTTTCACAAAAGTTATTAAACTCACCGGATGTGAATTCTCCACCATGATCTGATATCAAACATTTAATCTTCAATCCTATCTTAGTTTCCACTTTAGCCTTAAAGATTTTAAACTTTTCAAATGCTTCATATTTTTCTCTCAAAAAAGTAACCCACATCATTCTAGAATAATCATCAATAATTAGCATGAAATATATATCACCATAAAAACTTTTAACTTTAGCAAGGCCACACAAATCAGTATGAATAATATCAATAACATCATTTGGTTTATCTTGTATACTCCTAAAAGAGGTTCTGACCTATTTACCCATATGACATTCTTTACATATGAGATTATAGGGTTGTATATCTCTAACAACCTTAGTTGAATTGATCTTCAAAATGCAATCAAAATTCACATGACACGACCTTTTATGCCATAGCCAACTCTCATCAATCTGTGTAATCAAACATATCTTCTCACCAGAGTTCAAATGAAATATGTTACCTTTTGTATGTGTATCGATTGCAATCTCCAAGCCAGATTTGTTAATGATTTTGCATTTTCCATCCTTGAACTGTAATTGAAATCCCTTGTCTACCAATTGTCCTACACTCAAAATATTATACTTCAAACCTTCAACATAATAAACATTGTTTGTATCATTCTTACTATCCAATGATATAGTTCCTTTTCCTTTAATCATATATGCCTTTTCATCTCTAAATCTAACTAGTCCACCATCAAATTCTTGCAAAGATAGAAATTTCTCTTTATCTCCAGTCATATGATGTGAACAACCACTATCAATTACCCATTCATCCTTGTCCTTAATTTTAGCAGCAAGTGCCTTCTCCCCGGGTACATTGTCTTCTAGTGCCGGATCATCTTCATTGATAGCCAAGAATACCCATTCCTTCCCATTGCTGGATCCACTAGCAGAGTCTTTTGCCGGTTCATCATCTGAATGAGTAATGCCTTCCTCATCCGCTATGTAGGATGATTTGTCTCTATTTTTCTTGAATCTATACTTGTTCTGATATCCAGGGTTAGGCTTAAATGATCTTTTAACTTTCTTCAAATCTTGAATTCCTTTCAGGACATCTAGATGTAAAATAACCAATCTTATTGCATGCAAAACATTTAAAAGGTGCTTTTCCTTCATACTTACTTCCTATCGGTCCTTTCGGTACTCTTCTAGCAAATAGTGTGTCAATTTGCTCAAACTCGTCATCTTCTCTCTTCATATATTCTAATTATTTTGCATATAAATGTTTCCAATATTTCTTACTAGTTGTTTATGTAGATGCATGAAAAGGAGGTTTAGTCTTCACAGCTCCAAAAGGTCCAAATTCCTCAAGCTCAAAAGCAGATAGTTTCCCAACCAAAGTATCTCTATTGATAGATGTATTAGCCACTGTTCTCAACTCATTAATAGAAGTAGCCTTCATTTTGTAAGCCGGTGGTAGGGCTCTTGGGACTTTAGAAATAATTTCATCTTCACTCAAAATTCTACCACAATATTGAATTCCCATAACAATCTCACTTACTCTTTCCATGAATGCAGTAATCCTTTCATCTTCTTCCATCTTTAGTTTTTCATATTTCACCCGATAACCATCAAGTTTAGCAATCTTCACTATAGGATCACCTTCATTAAGAGTCTACAAACTTATCCCATATAGCCTTTCCATGTGATTTGTCTATTAATCCCATTATTTATTGATCAGAAAGTGCACACAAGAGGGCTTCTCTTGCTCTATAATCATTCTCAAGCTCCTTGTCCAGGTTAGCCGGAGGAGGATTGCCATATCCCGGATTAAAGGGTGTGATCTCCCAAATATCCTTGCCAAGACATCTCATATGAGTCTATATCTGAATCTTCCATACTGTGTAATTTGTTCCTTCAAGCCTCAATATATCCCTTTGAATGATAGCTCCAAAAGAACTAGATGAACTTGAACTGTTAGTCGCCATAGGATCTTCTTCAAGTGGTTAAGCTTTCTGCAGAGAGGACCAAAGCTTTGATACCAATTGTTAGACAATTTAGATAACCGAAAGACAACTAAGAGGGGGGGTGGGGTTGAATTAGTTGTCTTAGATTATAGGAACATTTAACAATTGAAACTTTAATACTAGAACCCAAACCAATAATATCAGAATAGCAATTAATATAATTAAGCATAAACAATAATCACAAAATAAATACCATCCACACAACACCAAGATTTGTATGTGGAAAACTTGGTAAAGGAAAAAAAACACGGTGGGAAGCCTACCCACAGTCAAATAATACTTCTACAGTAAGTATGTGAATTACAACGAAAGGGCCTGCTCTTGCAGGAAGGCCAATAGCCTAGAGCACACTACTCATCACAAAAGGAGTCTCACTGACTACATATAAATCTAGACTAAAATCCGAAGAAGTGTTGAACTATAAAAGGTAGCATGTCAATACCAAAGGACTAGATCCTCTTACACAAACCCAATTCGATCTCAATGATTGACCAACTCCTCTGCCTAAATGATATTATATTATTTGCACATTACATTCCTTGACCATGACCTATTTCATCAACCATGATGATCTACAATGAGATCTTACATCTTATTTATACAAAGCCTCAACCGTAAACAATCAGGTCAGCCACTGGACAATAAACCAATTACATAATTACAAACCATGTCGGCCTTAGACCAAAACAAATAATATCAACACATAAGACATCCCAGAAATAGGTCCTATCCACACGTTACATTAAAGTCAGTCCATAACCTAGATCAATTGGGACCAAGTATAGGTCCACATGCTTCAACAATGATCTCCAAACACCAAGTTGAACATGATCACCAACAACATCCTGAAACTCCATTAGAAGCTGCACCAACACTAGTTATGCAATTTATCAAAGATCTCCACCAAAGGCTCTTTCGGTGAAACCCTCGCCGGAACCAAAAACCAATCTTCTAAACAAGCAGGATAGCATCTAGTCACCAGAACAAAACCAACTGATTAAGTATGAGTATAAACATTATGAACAAGCCAATTCCATCACCAAATTATACCGAAGTCTACCAAGTCATGCCGGATCCAAGTTAACCAGAAACCACTTAGCTTACTGGGACTAGAAGGGTGTCAGTAAAGCATCCAAATAGCTAGTACTGACATTAATGACAAAACATCAATGCAACACATAATCAATTACACCAAATGGCCAACAAAATACAGTTCTAGTTAAGCTCTGTCTGTTCCAGTCCAAAAATCTAAACTCTTTACCAGAATAACCCTTTACAAAAATATCCTCACATACATGATCTCTCTCATATATTTTTCATCTCCTCCATTATTTCCTTTCTTATACATATTCATATCCCTATAATATGATATATCAAAATGATCTAACCATCTGAACTATATAATTTATCATGCCTTATGTCGGCTTACGAAGATATTTACAATAGACATATACATGTCAGTTAGATAACATAAATACATGAATATAAAAAACAATTGCCGATGCCAGATCCAAAATATGTCGACCTCCAATATTGATAGCTTGAGTCTAAACCATGTCATCCTGCATTTTCGGCAACCAAAGAATTCCTTCCAACTTGTCGGTGTTGGTGAAGTGTCTGTGAAGTGCTTGTCAGTACACAACTAACCCAAAATATGAAGCCAAAATAAATTACCATGTTTCCATCAATGACAACATAGTCAAACCAACCAATTGAGTGTCAATTGCCAACAATATCCCCCTTTGGCATTGATGGCAACACTCACGTGAAATTTTTTTATGGTTTCGAACCGCTAGTTTCAATGAATATGTCCCAAAATACCTTACCGGAGTTGAATGTATTTGACAATATCCGGATAGGCCTTCTCCAATAGCTCAAGATAGGTATCTTAACTTGATTTGAAAGTGCCAAAAAATAGATACAAGTCCATTTAGCATATGGGTAAATAATTCTTTTCCATTAAGCTCTGTCAGTGTGGGCTTACCAACCAAATCTATACATTCCTTCTTATGTACAATAAGTAAATCCAACCGGGGACTCACCAATCCTCAAAGACTTCTGGCTCTTCTTATGATTTTGTCTTTTTCCCTCTCAAGAGCAAAAACTTGGGCTTCCAAAACCAAAATTTGACTATCAATGGATGTAGTTAATGAATTCAATCCATCAAAAGAATTGGCTATACCTGCAATCTCCTCCTAAATATCCTCAATCTTTTTATCTGTCTCATCTGTGAGAAAACCTGTATTACAACATACTCTATAGATGTTAGTACACTCCCTCAATGCATTATCTATTAATTTTGACTTATGATTAATCTTCTTCCTCTCAAACTCAATCACTTGATCAAATGCAACTCTTTTTGCCTATGTGAACCTCTCTAGTACTTGTCAGTTTGGTATCTACAGAAAGGATTGAAAATCCTTTCAAATGTGCTTTGTGATTATCTTAAGCTTTCTGGATGGGCTCGCTTCTTTGTCAAACTTGCACTCTGGGACTAGTCTATGAAAAATAGTAGACTGATCAATAACCCCTTTATCCATAGACCCTTCCTTCATCATTTTTTGTGCAGCCATCATTATGAGTTCAGTAGAAATCATCTCGGTTATTCTTTTCTTTTCAACGTGCGAGGTGTCAATTGACAACAATGATGGACTCACTACCGGTTCCCTGCCAGATTACTCTTTCTTCTTATCTGATGATTTAACCTTTATATCTTCCTCACTTGCACCGATGGCTTTTCCACTTGATGTAGTCTCTGTAACTATTGGTTCCTTCCTAGGAACTATAACCTCATCCTTTACATCTATATCTGGAGGACTCTTGTCCTCAACATTAGTATCATGTAAATTATCAACCTTTACACTCTCTGTATTTGTCGATATCTCAACATTTGTGTTTACTTTTGTATGTACCAGGGGCTCAATTTCCACTATCTTAATGTTTTTCAAAATTGACGATTAAGCACCCATAATACCTTTACCCTTCCCTTTAACTAGGATGTCTATAGTATTTGTCTTAGATTCTGGTGAAGTATAAAAACCATGATTCTCTTCAAAGAACTTAACCCATGCCTTGTGGGTCTCCTTGATTATCTCATTGACCCTTTCTAACATGAGACTAATTATTCTATGATTGTTGTTAAATATTTTTCTATCTACAACTTCAAGTGTCTTATCCATCTCCTCTGGAGCAATATAAAAATAAACAAATAATAACTCATGAATCTTTATATGCTTTTCCTATTGCATTGTTGATAGTCTTCTAGCATCTAGCATATCATACAACTATGTTGGTATTTGGTCTTCAATTTCTAACAGGGCTTTCTTATAAATACCCAAATATAACAAAATTGCTTCCTCTACTTTTCTTTGTTCATCATCCTCTAAATGTTCATTATAAAATTGTACATTCTTTAACATACCATCTTTAGTAATTTCATCAACTAACTCTGCACAATTCTTTGGTGGAATGATAGTTACATTACCAAATTCAATTACCAGGTCAATGTCATCCTTCTTCTTTCTCCTTCCAGTACTGGATGGGGCTAAAGGTGTTACTTTTGGTGCTTTCTTCTGTGTCGGTACCCTGATAGTAACTTTCCTAACTAGTTGCTTCTTCGCCTCTACCTTGGTCTCTTTAGTTTTCTTCCTTATTACCCTTTTGAAAGTTAGGGGTGTGTCTATTGGTATTTGCATGAAGCTTGAATTGATGAACTATTATATTGTCATTGATGTCAATTGTAACTGGTAATGATGTTGTTTTGCAACCAGTAGATGAGCTAGTGAAGGAAATGGGTATTATGTAAGAAGCAATGAGATTAACCGGTAACCCTACCTGTTGATGTGCCAAACCCTAATCAATGGAGCTTGGTGAATCATTTGTATTCGTTTATGATCAAATGATGAACGCTAATGATTATGCCACATATGCATATTGTATGTGCTGAGTTTCAAATGGTTTTTGGGACATAGAGATAACAATTTTCTCTTGGGAAAGAGCGAGTACATTGTATGAAGAGGAAACTACATGATGAGTTACAGGATTCAATGAAGCGGTGATCAAGGAGTGGTCAAGGTTGTCTTGAACAATGTGCAATGATTGCTATGTAATGTAACGGTCATACTTGAACTGATTTGTTTGTAATCTCTATGAGATCTTAGGTTTGTGATGTGTTATCGACCTATTGTTTTGCTTATAAGGTTGATGAGTTGTTTTTTTGTAGTGGTGGAAATTTTGGTTAAGTGTCAATGTGATTGATTGTCAAACTAGAAGGTGTATTTGTAGTATGTGTAAAGGCAGATAGGAGCATGAAAAGGATCTAATCAAGAAGAGTAGTTCTATTTACCAAATCAGCAAACCCATGTTGTTCTCTAATAATTACAATAGTCAAATCCCTTAACTGAGTAAACTTTAATAGGCTTAGTGCTATCTAAATCCTCTAACCAAGTGATCCATTATCTTGGATTTCAAATCCTCTACCAAGGTTACTCCTAACAGAGTATTGCTTCTAATAGGGCATTATAGTCAATCCCTTAACCGGGTGGTCCCTAACAAGATCTGTTCCTAATAGGACTTTTTGTAAAGATTTAACAGGCTTGCTTCCTAATAGGGAAAACTTTAGAAGAGTTCAAAATACTTGTGAGCATTCATCCCCATTGAGGTTTTTCCCATTAGGGTTTCCACATCAAAAATCATTGTGTCAAGTGGTGAATGGTTTTTGTAGTTATGTTTGATATGGTTAATTTACTTAATTGTTAAATCCACTTAGATATGATAAGATGACCGACAATAATCTGAAATGTACTTTTACTATTGTTAGTAAAGTATTTTGATATTTTGGATAAATGGTTTGGGAGTTTCAGAGCTGTTATACTATTATTTTGATATGTCAGTCAAACCGGTAAACTGTCAATGCTATTGAAGTTTGTATTTCAGTGTTTGAACCAGTTAGTTCTGAGATTGGCTTGTGAGATTGTTATAGAGGTTGGTGAAAGTTTAGTCAGTTTTCTAACTACTGATTCACCCTCCCCCCTATTAGTAGTTTTCCAGATCCTTATTGATTCATCATACCATCAATTGGTATCAGAGCATTTCAGGTCCTCTAGTGTCTAAGCCTAATAGATTGAGGTAAAGATATAGAAGAACATGATGAAGAAAGAAGGTTTGAAGTTTAATAGGGAAAACTATAGAATATAGAGTGATAGGATGAAAATCTATATCAAGAGTCTAGGAAGTCAATACTAGAAACATGTTGTTACACAATATTTTGCACCTAGTGGGACTATGTCTGATGATCAAAAGAAAGAGCAACAAGAGAATAATCAAGCATTGGAGGCCATTATCATTTCTTTGCCTGATTCAGAGTATGTTGATGTCCATGGTCTGGAGACTTCTTATGATGTGTGGAAAAAGCTTGAGGAAATCTATAGCGGTGATGAGCATGTGAAGATTTCCAAAGAAGAGAGACTGAGAGGTAAATTTGATGACATGCAGATGGCTGAAGATAAGAATATTCAATAGTATGGTCAAAGGAATAAGGAGATAGTTGGTGAGATCAAGAGTGCTGGTGGTAAAGTAGAGGATGCCACAATGGTTAGTAATGTGTTGAGAACCCTTCTATCGGTCTACGCTATCTAAGTTGCAGCCATTCAGGAGCTAAAGTCTATTGATAAAACAAAGGTAACTATTGACTCCATCATTGGTAAACTTATTGCATTTGAATTAAATACTTATGAGGGTAGTGCTCATAAATCCAAATCTGCATTTAGAGCTTCAATTTCTAACTCTTATGAGGAAAAGAAGAGTGTTAGTCATTGTTATGAGTCTAGACCCAACAAAGAAGATGATGAAGACAATCTGATCGAGATTGAAGCATTATTGGTCAAGTGGTTACCCAAAGGTACTGATAAGTACAGAGGTAAATTACCTTTGAAATGTTTTGCATGTAATAAGATTGGACACATTGCAGCTAACTGTCCTAATGGTGAAAATGAGCATAAATGTGAGAAGTACAGGAAGTACAAAGAAAAAGGCAAAAGAGATTGCCTCATTGCAGTTGATGGTGGTATCACTGATGAGGAATCTGAGGGAGATACTAATGAAGACATTGTCTTTGTTTCCATTAAAGAGGAGACATCGAATCAAAAGGCATTAGTTTCTTGCATGAATATCTCTGATGATTAGATCATAGATAGTGGTTATTCACACCACATGACCGATGACCAGATTAAATTTCTTACTTTAAAGGAATTTGATGGAGGATTTATGAGATTTGGAAACACCTCACCCTACATGGTGAAAGGAAAGGGAACCATTTCTCTTAATGGACAGAGTAGTGCAAATGATGTCTACTGGGTTGAAAGATTAAAGAACAATCTTTTAAGTGTAGCTCAACTCAATGAAAGAGGTTATTCATTGAAATTTAAGAATGAAATGTGCAAAATCTATGGGAGAAAAGGTGAACTAATTGCAACCGGAAAGAAGACAAAAGGTAACCTGTTTCACCTAAATCCTAAAGTCAATAATTGTTTAACTGCTAAAGTAGATGATAGTTGGTTTTCCCATCGGAGATTTTGTCATATAAATTTTGATAACATTGTCAAACTCAGTAAGTCCAAGTCGGTAAGAGGTTTGCCTCAATTGGACAAACCGGTGAATGCTCTATGTAAGGAATATCAGCTAGGAAAGATGACATCCTCAACTTTTAAGGGAAAATCTTTCTCAGCAGAACATTTGTTATATTTGGTTCATACATATCTTTGTGGACCAATAAGGACTAAAAGTATTCAAGGTGATAGATATTTTATGATCTTCATTGATGATTGCTCAAGAATGATTTTTAGGATTAATGATAGTCCGAAAGATACTCAGAGGGGGGGGTGAATTAGTATCTAATCGATTTACAAAATATTTAACCTTATTAAGTATTTTGCATCCCAAAACAATGTATTGGTAAACAAGAATTAATGCAGTAAATAGGAACAATAAAGACAACATAGAAAGAACACCACAATACAAGATGTTTAATGAGGAAACCCAGTGTGGGAAAAACCTTGGTGGGATTTGTGACCCACAATATTCACTCACTAGCCAATGAGTGGATATTACTTACAAGAGGGGGCCGCACATGCAGGAAGGCCAACTGCCTAGAGCTCACTACTCAATTACAAAAGGAAGTCTCACTGATTTACAAAATGGATTATGAAAATCCAATATAATGTACTGCTACAATTCAACATCTGCTATGCCAAGTTCAGTACCGGTTTAAGCTCATACTACAACCATAAACCCTTATACAAAATTTGCCTTAATATTCGCTCATCACTTCTACATTATCCATGTGTCCATTCTCTATATATCAAAATGATTTGCAAGATCTCATACATATATGAGTCATATTACAATATGCCATGTCATCTTTACAAAAGATATTTACAATTAAATACAATAAACAAAATCTTGTCAGCTGGGGTGCTAGTATACATTGTTGTCATTGCCGGTGAAGTGTATGTCGGTGATTTATCAGATGAATGTCGGGTGGCTGTTTGTAGGTTGTCGGTAGGTTTCCATGAATGACAACACCATCATTTCTCACTAGAGTTTAGAATGCCAACAATCTCCCCCTTTGGCATTGATGATAACACTTATGAGAAAAATCCAAAAATCTGTCCTAAAAAGTGAAGTCCAAAATTTTTACCAAAAATGTGTGCTCCCCCTGAGCAGATGATCTCCTCAGATGACCATTTTTCTCTGTCCACTACTTCCCCTTTGACATCAATGACAAAGGTTGTCAAAAATTGTCAAATGAGTGCAAAATTTCAACTTGAACTTTGTAACCGGTTGGTTACAATCTGGAATACATATGCTAATTCCAAGTTTAGGCTTTGTATAAACCTGTTACTGTCCTTCATAGTTGCCTCAGTTCTCTGAATTGTACCGGTGAGATGATGCATATGTTCCTCTGGTTTCTTTTGTCCTTGAACTAATGCCTCAAAGATTTATTTCCTTAGAGAGATAAGGTTATCTAGCTTAGGACTTAGTTTGCACTTAAGCTCTCTGGCTTTTCCCTTTATCCTTTCCTTCTCTTTCTCTCACTTCTCTAGTTTTTCCTCAAATCCAACAATTTCTTGTTCAATAACTGATTTAGGTTCAGATGAACCAATGATATTATCATCTATATTATTTATCTCTTTTTGAACTTTGCTAATTTCCTTATCAATTTCAACTGTCAACATATTTTTCTTGCAAGTATCTTTGTACAGTTCCTTATACTCTAAAATTGTTTTATTCAATGCCGGTAAAAGTGTATTGATGTGTTCTGTGCACTTGTTTATTGTTTCCTCAAAGAATTTTCCTTTTTCCTTTTCCATTTCTCCTTAAATGTTTCCTCATTTATTTGATCAACTATTAGTATATTACCAGTAATATGTTTAGACAATGTGTCTAACTGACCTAAAAAATCCTTTACATGCTCTAAATTGCATTTGGGTGCAATCATCTTAAGAATAGGAATTGTGTGATCAATTGCCTTATAGGCCAATGCATTACAATCTGTTATTTTCTTTATTGAATCCAAAAGTACTTCAATCACATTAGTAGGTCTGAATTTTGTTAGTGAAGTACCAGATTTTCTGGCCAACTACCTTTACAATTTATGTGCTTCCAGTGGGAGTAACCAATTTGCTTGAATTGACCTCTGGTGGGTCAATCTATGTCTGAATTTCCACTAGCAATGGTTTTAGTTTCTCTATGATTTCCAGTTTCACTACCTCAATGTGTACCTGTGACTACTGGTTTCTCAGTTTGTTTTTCTATGTTATCCACTACCAGTGTCTCAGTTACTATTTCTGCAGGTTTCTTTGTATCAATATTATCAATAACCATTCTACTGTCCAATGTTTCCACTGAATGCTCAGCTCGCTCTATTTGTGTCTCAACCCCAATATTATCTGCCTATGTTCCAATCTCAATATTATCTATTGGTTGCTCAGTAAAAATATCATTTTTATTTTCCTTTGTGTTCTCCTTATCAACTACAATGTTTACTTCCTGAGTGTCAATATTCATAGTGTACAAAATTTCTGACTCAGGGTTAGTATCCTCATGTGGTGTATCCACATTCTCAGTAGTTGGTGTGCTATCAGTCTGTACCAATGGAGTAACCAAAGGTGGTGGTAGATTATTAGTTACTTTCATGTTGGGTAATCCACCTACTTTACCTTTCCCCTTGTCTCTATCCTTTTGATAAACTTTGAAAGTTTTCTTTGGTCTGTTCAACTCTTCCTGTTTTTCTTTCTCTACAAAGAAGATATCCCACTTGTCTATTGTTTCTTCTGCAATTTCATTTACCCTTCCAGCCATTAGTCTCACATGCCAGTGTCCACTTACAAAAAATGATCTATTAGGTTCACTAATTAATTCATCAATTTGTTCTACAGAGTTGATCAGATGTACAATTAGTAGTTTTTCAATCTTAAGTTTCTTGTCAAGCTCCATGATTGCAATTCTCTTTGCATCTAACCGCCTATATAATTCACTAGGCAAATCATCTACAAATTTAATTAATACTTTCTTGTAAATATCAAGATGTAAAATAATGTTGTTCTCAATACTTTCTTTCTCTGCATTAGTAAATGTATTGTATAGTTTGCTAACATTAGCTAAGTTGCCTTCATCAGTTATTTCACTCAATAAGTTATCTAATGGTGGTATAACTTGTTGTTTCTTTTTCTTCTTTGGTGTCAACTTCTTTGTCGGTGGTCTCATTGCCTGTTGCTTCTGCCTTGGTGTTATTGTTTTCTTGGGAGGAGGAGAGGGTACCGGTGATGGTTTTCTCTTCCTATCAACTCGCTTAAACTTAGCAGGAATTTCACTATTAGAGGATGTACCAACCGGTGAGAGATGTGCCTCCAGTTGTAATCCTTCTAAGTCACTTTCCTTTATTCTAGTTATGTTCATGAAATTTTCTTTTATTTCCTTAACTTGTTTAGATGCACTTCTTATGTACTTTTCTCTTATCTTTCTCTGTTTCAATGTTTGTACATCACTTTCTATTGTTTGTGCATTTCCAAAAACCTTTTCTTTCGGTTCTCTAGGGGCTTCTAATAGGGCTTTGGCATAAGTTTCAATGATGTTTACATCTGCCTCATACCCTATTTATGTTACCCATACAGTTTTAGGAAGAACTGCCTCCATCCATATCTCATCATTTTTAATTACAAAACATACTTCCTTTTCATACTTGTCTACAATACTTTGTGGTAATCTCTCTCTTGTTTTCATTTTTGCTTTAAATGTTTTGAAGTATTCTGTTATATTGTTATTCTTATCAGTGCCCATACTGGTGAAGATTTCTAACAGTTGTTTTCCTATTGGTATATCATAACCATAGTCTTTCTTACCAATATTAGGAACCACTTTTGTGAGATACAACATCAGACATACCAGAATACTGCCAAAACGAAAAGTACCTTTCTTATCACCTTTGATCTTTTTTAGGTTGTTTATCAACTCATCCTTTAACCACTCACATACATCTATTTTTGCATCATTGTTGACCATATCATCTACGCTTTTAATACAAAGACTGGATACTAAGTTAAGTTGGTTTGCATGTGTGGTTTTATAACCTAGGATCATGCTTATAAATCTGACATTCTCATCCTTAACATCATTTACTCTCAGGGATCTTCTTTCATAGGTTGCTCCTATTAATGTCATCACTGAGTTATTAGGAACCTTCTTAGTCTTATCTGGCCTACTATCGGTGGAGGGTAAACCAGTCACTGCCCTAACTGCTTCTTTGGTAATTTTACAAACAAAATCTAGCCAAAAAAATTCTCCATGAACTCTGCTAAGGAAAATTCTTACTACCTCCTTAGGAAAATCAGGGATGTCCAAGATCTCCACAAAATGTAAAGTCTCAATTACCTTGTGTTCGGTTTTTACATTTCCATTTTTATCACAAATAACAGTTTTAAATATTTTCAATACTTCCTCTTAACCTAATTCCTCAATATTGCAATGAATATAGATTCTAGGGTCTTTAGCATATGCAACACCTTTTGGAATTTTTGAAAAAGCACCTAGGGAATCATCCTAGTTCACTATCTCAGGAATGATCTTAAAAATGCACCTAGGGTGCTTCACAACTTATACAGCAGTACGGTTTCCAATAAATTCCAGAGTAGAGGAGGAAGCCATTGATAAATACCTTAATCTGTCTGATAATGGTTTGAGTGCTTGAAAGAAATTGCTTCACTTCTCCTTGGATGCCCTCGCTTGTATTTCACGCTCTCAAAAAGTTTGAATGCTTGGTGAATTGAAAAAGAGGGAAAAATAATTGATTTATAATATCTTTTCCTCTAACAACCGCATTAAATGCTTGCTGGTTAAGTGAAACTTAATGCATCTGTTGGTAGAGAAGAATTCCATCTTCTCACCATCAACCAAGGGTAAACTTGGATGATTTTCAACTTGTTGCAATACCCCCAAGAGTTACCTTTTCAGTTGGATGAAGAGTCTCCTACCAGTGGAGTAATACTTTGTTCTACTGGTGAAGGAATAGTCTCATCAACATTTTGATCTGTCTTTCTAATCTATTATCTTGAAAATTCTTGCTTTACCTCATCAACCTTCTCTTTGTCTTTCAAATGAGGTCCTTTATTGTTTGTCAGTGAAGTCTTGCTTCTACAAAATTTTGCAATATGTCCAATCTTGTTATAAGCATAACAAGTCACATTGTTTTTTTGAATAGCCTTTCCATATCTTATGCCGGATTGTGTTCTGCATTGATTAGATAAGTGCCCAAATCTTCCACAAACATAATATCTTACATTCATTTTGTAGTTTTCTGACTTGTGACCAATTTTGTTGCATTTGGAACATTGACCGGTGGGTCCATTAATGTTCTGATTGTTTCTAGATCTACATTGATTTTCTCTATGACCATACTTGTTATAGTTAAAGCATTTCCCATTAAATTTGTAAGCATTAGGTTGTCTTACCGGTTTACTATGATTATGATTGTTTGCAGTACCAGAACTTTCTCCAACTTCAAATCCAAGTCCATTAGTGTCTCCATTAAGTTTCTGACTTTTCAGCATACCATCAAGTTCTTCTAAACTTTTCTTGAATTTATCTTTATGTTGATTTGCAGTAGCCAACTCATTTTCCAGAATTCCCTTTTGTCTCATAAGTTCAGTTTTATCATGTTCCATGTGAATCAAATCTATCTTCAGCATATCATTTCCATGGCTGAGTCTTAGATTTTCATTTCTAGCATCATTGAGTCTTCTAGTCAAGTCATCTTTATTCTTCTTTCTATCTTCATTCTTCATTCCTCATCTTTCTTACAAGCTCAGTAAGAGTTTCCATTTCATCATCATCACTCTGCATCTTCTCATGAAGTTCTTTTCTCTTATTTTTAGTAATAGTGAGATTCTCTTGTAGTCCTTGAATGAAATCCTATGCAGTCCTTAGATCATCTACAAGTTTGATATTCTTCAACTTTTTTGCATCATAGTCCACAAGAGCTCCTTCTAATTGCTTCCTTAAGTTCTCCATTTGTACCAGTGTCAAAATCTTCCTCAAGTTGTTAGACTTTTGAAAATAGAGGACCGGGATTTGATACCAATTGTTATGATTAATGATAGTCCCAAAGATACTGAGAGGGGGGGTGAATTAGTATCTAACCAGTTTACAGAATATTTAACCTTATTAAGTATTTTGCATTCCGAAATAGTGTATCAGTAAACAAGAATTAATGCAGTAAATAGGAACAATAAAGACAACATAGAAAGCACACCATAACACAAGATGTTTAACAAGGAAACCCAGTATGAGAAAAACCTCAGTGGGATTTGTGACCCACAATATTCACTCATAGGCCAATGAATGGATATTACTTACAAGAGGGTCCTACACATGCAGGAAGGCGAACTACCTAGAGCTCACTGCTAATTACAAAAGGAAGTCTCATTGACTTACAAAATGGATTATGAAAATCCAATATAATGTACTGTTATGCCAGGTTCAGTACCGGTTTAAGCTCATACCATAACCATAAATCCTTATACAAAATCTGCCTTAATATTCGCTCATCACTTCTACATTATCCATGTATCCATTCTCTATATATCAAAATGATTTGCAAGATCTCATACATATATGACTCTTATTACAATATGACATGTCGGCTTTACAAAAGATATTTACAATTAAATACAATAAACAAAATCCTGTCGACTAGGGTGTCGGTATACATTATTGTCATTGTCAGTGAAATGTCTGCTGGTGATTTACCAGATGAATGTCAGGTGGCTGTCTATAGGTTGCGAGTAGGTTGCCATCAATGACAACACCATCATTTCTCACTAGAGTGTAGAATACCAACATGATGTGGGTCACATTCTTGAAGTACAAAACAAAATCCTTTAGTAAGTTCAAGGCATTCAGTGCCTTAGATGAAAAGGAAAGTGGTAAGAAGATAATGTGTCTGAGGACTAATCAAGGAGGTGAATTTACTTTAGAGGAATTCACTAGATATTGTGAAGACAATGGAATTAAGAGGCAACTTTCTACACTTAGGACACCACAGTAAAATGGTATTGTAGAGAGGAGCAACCGATCAGTTGTTGAAGCTGCTAGAACAATGCTAATACAAGGAGGAGTAGCCAAAACTTTCTAGAGAGAAGCTATCAGCATAGGTGTCTACACTATGAACCAGATATTGGTAAAGAGAGGTAAGTATAAAAATCCTTATGAATACTGGTATGGTAGATCACCTAATGTCAGTTATTTTAAAATTTTTGGCAGTAAATATTTTACCAAGAGAGGTGACTATGTTAGTAAGTTTGATGCTAAGAGTGATGAAGGCATATTTCCTGGTCACTCCACCAAGAGTAAGGCCTACAAATGTTACAACAACTAGACAAAGAGAATCATTGAAAGTGCCAATGTCTGAGTGGATGAGTGTCCTGCAGTTTTAGGAGAAACCAGTGAGGAGAAAAAGGAAGATGAACCTTACATTCTGATTTTGGAATCAGAACCGGTGAAGCCAAAAGCTGGTGAAGTGAATGTTGTAGTACCAGTTCAAGTAGAATAGGTAGATTCTAAAGATGATGATAGTGAGGAAGAAGAACCTAAAGATAATGATCTTGTCATTCCAAAGTATGTGATAGTCATTCATAATCATGACCGGATTATTAGAGATAAAGATGATGGAGTGTTGACCAGAGGAATACTTAGAGAGAATTCTTGCATGATCTCCACTATTGAGCCTAGAACTATTAAGGAAGCATTTGGAGATGATCACCGGTTCAAAACTATGGAAGATGAGCTTGACCATTTTGAGAAGAATAATACATGGACCCTAGTACCCATACCGATGAATAAAACTATGATAGGTACTAAATGGGTATTCAGGAATAAACTCAATGAAGGTGTAGTAGTAATAAAAAACAAAGCTAGATTGGTATGCAAAGGTTATGCATAGTAATAAGGAGAAGAATATGGTGAGACATTTGCACCAGTATATCAGATGGATGTGAAGTCAACATTTTTTAATGGAATACTGGAAGAGGAAGTATACATTGAGCAGCCAGATGGTTATGCTTTGACTGATGCAAAGGATATGGTGTGTAAACTACATAAGGACCTATATGGTTTGAAGCAAGCACCAAGAGCATGGTATGAAAGACTACATTCACATCCGATGAAGATAGGTTTTCAGAGAACCAGTCAAGACAACAATATATATCTCAAGACTAAAGGAGATAAGATACTGGTTAGTGAAGTGTTTTTGTTTGATATCATATTTGGAGGCAATGATGACATGAGTGATGACTTTTCAAATGAGATGAAAAGTGAATTTGAAATGTCTCTACTAGGAGAGATAAAAAATTTCATAGGTTTGCAAATTCAGCAGATGAAGAGTGGTATTTTTATCACACAATCTAAATATGTGAAAGAGGTATTGAAGACATTTGGAATGAGTTACTGTAGACCAGTTGAGACACCAATGGTTACACGTTGTAAACTATCTAAGGAGGATGATTTTGCATCTGTTGATGAAAAGGAGTACAGATCAATGATAGGGAAATTATATTATGTTGTTCACAACAAACTGGATATTGGTCATGTAGTTGGTTTAGTTGCCAGATTTTAGAAGAACCCAAATGAGACACACATGATTGCAACTAAAAGGATATTCAAATATTTCAAAGGTACTATTTATTATGGATTATGGAATCCATATGTAGGTTACCTTGATTTCACGGTTTATACAGATGCAGACTGGGTAGGAAATGTTGATGGCAGGAAGAGCACAACTGATGGTGTATTCTTTCTTGGAGGAAGACTTGTATCTTGGAGTAGAAAGAAGAAGAGTTGTATATCATAGTCCACTACTGAAGCTGAATATGTTACAACGTATATGAATTGTACCCAGACAATCTGGATGAAACACATTCTGGAAGGATTCAAGTTGAGAATCACAGAACTAGTAAATATTTTATGTGATAACACCAATGCAATAAATATCTCAAAGAACTTGGTGTTGCATGCTAGAACTAGGCATATTGAGGTGAAATATCATTTCTTGAGGGAGAAAGTGCAGAGTAAATATGTGTAACTGGAGTATGTATCTACTAAGGAGCAATTAGCAGATATCTTTACTAAACCTTTGCCTAAGACTAATTTTGAGTATCTTATAGGTTAGATAGGGGTTGTGCCCCTAAATGAGGTCAATTGAGAAAGATGTGGATTACATCAGTCCTGGAGCTAATTGAAGAATCTTGAAGCAGGATTGGTGTAGACTGGAGTTACTCCATAGGGGGAGCATCAAGTTGTAGATTGTTTATGTAGAATAGTGAAGTATGACATTGCATGTTTTACTTTCACTTTAGCATTGTTGTCAAAGGGGAAGAAGAACTATATGATTATGGAGAAGAACTATATGATTGATAGAGAGAAGATCTATAGCTAGTTACCAACTAAAGACATGGAGACTAAGTTGAACGAGAGTACTTGGTAAAATATAAACTAGGATTCCTATACCTCTGTATGTGCATTACTCTTAAGCATCACAATCAAGGGTATTGATATTTGTATTGCCATCAATGCCAAAGGGGGAGATTGTTGGCATTTGCATGAAGATTGCATTGATGAACTATTATGTTATCATTGATGTCAATTATAACTGGTAATGATGATGTTATGATGTTGTTTTGCAACCGTTAAGTGAGCTAGTGAAGGAAACTGGTATTAATTAAGAAGCAATGAGATCATCTGGTAACCCTACTTGTTGATGTATGTCAAACCCTAACCAATGGAGCTTGGTGAATCGGTTGTATGGGTTTATGATCAAATGATGAATGGTAATGATTATGACATGTATGCATGTTGTATGGGATGACTTTGAAATGGTTTTTGGCATGTAGAGATAACGGTTTTATCTTGGGGAAGAATGAGTACATTGCATGAAGAGCAAACTGAGTGATGAGTTACATGATTCGATAAAGCGGTGATCAAGGAGAGGTCAAGGTTGTATTGAACAGTGCACAATGATTGCTATGTAATCTAATAGTCATACTTGAACCGGTTTTTTTGTAATCTCTATGAGATCTTAGGTTTGTGGTGTGTTACCAACCTGTTGTTTTGCTTATAAGGTTGATGAGTTGTTTTGTTGTAGTGTTAGAAATTTTGGTTAAGTGTTAGTGTGATTGATTGCCAAACCAGAAGGTGTATCTATAGTATGTGTAATGGTAGAGAGGAGCATGAAAAGGATTTGATCAAGCAGAGTAGTCCTATTTACCAGATCAACAAACCCATGTTGTTCTCTAACAATTACAATAGTCAAATCCCTTAACCGAGTAAGCTTTAGCAGGCTTAGTGCTATCTAAATCCTCTAACCAAGTGATCCATTATCTTGGATTTCAAATCCTCTACTGAGGTTAATCCTAATAGTGTATTGCTTCTAACAAGGCATTATAGTCAATCCCTTAATCGGGTGGTCCCTAGCAGGATCTATTCCTAATAGGACTTTTTGTAAAGATTTAACAGGCTTGGCTCCTAACAGGCCGAACTTCAGAAGAGTTTAGAATACTTGTGGGTATTCATTCCCACCGTGGTTTTTCCCATTTGGGTTTCCAAGTCAAAAATCATTGTGTCACGTGGTGAATGGTTTTTATGGTTATGTTTGATATGGTTAATTTGCTTAACTGTTAAATCCACTTAGATATGATAAGATGACTGACAGTAGTCTTAAATGTGCTTTTACTATTGTTAGTAAAGTATTTTGATGTTTTGGATAAATATTTTGGGAGTTTCAGAGTTGTTATACTATTATTTTGATGTTAGTCAAACCGGTAAACTGTCAATGCTATTGAAGTTTGTAGTTCAGTGTTTGAACTAGTTAGTTCTGAGATTGGCTTGTGAGATTGTTATAGAGGCTGGTGAAAGTTAAGTCAGTTTTCTATCTACTTATTCACCCCCCCTCTCTCAGTAGTTGTCCAGATCCTTATTGATTCATCATACCATCAGTGTCATCATCATATGTAGACTCTACTAAAATAGGCTCAATGAATATTTTTGGTTCTCTCCTCTTCCTGTCTTTCTCTGGGACAACATCAATCAATGCTTTATGTCCTGTTGTTCACCAAAAGTGATAACCCAAGACACCTATAAATCTATCTATGAGATAGCCAATCTCAATCAATGAAACACCTCAGGGCTTGGACAACATAACATAGGATCCTAATGATCCTCCTGCACTTCAGGTTCTGCTAGACCTAGGGGGGGACACCCTTTTGATGCACTGAATACAACAATCACAAACATAGGACTGCATCAACAATGAGCAGACAAACCATTCCACAAGCTCACCAAATTAGGAACACATTACAGATTGGCTAGATCTGTATAAATCATAAATGAAAACAGAGCTTGGAATGAGAAGAACACACCCCTAAACATAAAGGGAAATAGATTTATCTTTTAAAATGTATATTTGAGACCATTCCCAAATCTGTAAGATCAGTGCCTTATCCAAGGGCAACAGAGTCACACATCAAACTATAAATGAAACCTTATACTGCAAATCCATCTTCATTATTAAATATTCATGCATTTAATGCCTTGCATAAATGCACTACTCAGTTCACTCACAGAAAATATCAAATCCAGACACTATATTCCATTATTCATGATTTATTACAGAATTTAAATTCTTCCTTGAAGAATCCCTGCAAACAATCACAATTACCTCCCTGAGGATCTGATTTGAATATAATGAAAATACAAATCCAGAGACAACTTCTGTGTGAATTTGTGCATGCCTTACATACACAAGAACCTGCAACTAAGAACACCTATAGCAAAGAATTGAACTCCATTACTGAAAGGATAGCCCTGCTCTGTACAATCTGGAAGAATACTCAGAATTGGAAGCCATGAAAATTGGAGCCATTCTCACAGAATTCTAGAACCCTTACAACTGAGAAGAATTCGGAATAAAAAGAGGGGAGAAGAAAATCAAATCTGCAACTGAATTGCCAAGTGTTTCCTCTCTAACTGAATTTTGTTCCCATGGAAACTGCTTCTAAAATATCTCACATTTGTCAAAATTAACTTCATAATCAGATTCCTCACTTTGAGAGCTTTCCGAAAACATATAACACTTTATACTTTGGCAAAAAATTGAGCCCTGGGCGAATTAATCCTCAACACAGACCCATCATTTAAATTTTTCGAATTTCTCTATAGTTTAAACTATATCATTTAATCATTTTAAATTTGATTTTTGCCTCCATTTGTGCTCTGACGCCTTGCCACGTGGCAACCTCTGATTGGTCGATGGGGTTGACTGGACGCCAGCTGGGATGACACCTCATCATCGCCATGTCATCTGCTTCGTCACTGCCACTTGGCCGCCACATCATCGCCACTGGACTGCCACCTGTGCGCCACGTGGACAGCTTTCGTTCACTTTCGCTATTTCGTGGGGTTTAAACTACGTGCATCTTCCTTCGCGAAATAGCGCGAGCCGTTGATCTCTCTCGAACTTGCTCGCTTGTTAACTCGGCCTTCGTCTGCAAAATTTCGCCTGTTTGCCTCGGGAAGCGTGCTCGCGTGGGTCCACTTGGTCTTTGTCCAGTCAACTCCTCTGTCGCCTCGAGAAGCGTGCTCACACGTGGGCCCGCCTTGGGTGCCATCAAGCACCATCCATCAAAAGCCTTTATGGCTTAGACATTATACATGCGTGGAGCTTTGCTTATAAACATTTAAAAATAACACTTCCTAGTGCATGTGGGATATTATGTTTTGCCTGGAACTACAAATTTTGGAGCTTTTCCTGAGTGTTAATGGCATTTTCAAGGCTACCAATTCATTTTGTTTGGGATTTCAATGCACCTGGCTTCATACCAAATGCAGAGAGACTACTGCCAAGGTCGAATTTGTATTTGCCATATGCATTAATTTGCTTTCAAACTTCTTTCCCCATCCACCACGTCAGAGAGGAGGCTGCCCTGTGCATTTGTTTGGGAATTTTTTGCAGCTACCAAACTCCATGTCCAGCATTAGCTTCTGCACTCAGCTACAATCCCTTCAACCACGTGAGCATTTAGTTGTTGGTGGTTTCTTTGCTGCCCCTTTCTTCACCACATGAACATTGGAGATGAGCATTTACACCAACTAATATGCGTTTGCTTGAGATGCTTCTATTTGTCTCTTTACTCACCACATGAACTGCTGGGAGGAGAGCATGTGAGAGAGAAGCTGCATTCATTTTTTAAAATTGTCTGAAGCTTCTCTACATCTTCTGCAGTATTTCATTAACCACATTTTCC
Source organism: Cryptomeria japonica (assembly GCF_030272615.1). Taxonomy (NCBI): domain Eukaryota; kingdom Viridiplantae; phylum Streptophyta; class Pinopsida; order Cupressales; family Cupressaceae; genus Cryptomeria; species Cryptomeria japonica. The sequence goes on along the minus strand of NC_081410.1, from coordinate 465,270,428 downwards.
TAGAGGTCTATTTTACTGCACTCCAAACTCCATTTTGCATTCACTTGGTTTTTTGACTTTATGTGCTGGCTGCTACCATGTGGGAGGAGGAAGATTTGGTTGAGATTCATTTGTTATTAAAGTCTGAAATATTATTTACCATGTCACCCAGGCTGCTGCTTGCATTTGCTTAGTTTCTCAATGCTCCTTCAAACACACATAGGAGGGAGGAGGCATTTGCTATGACATTTGCTTGAAAGATTCTAAAAACCCTTCCACCAGCCATCACGTGAGAGAGGGAAAGAGTTTGTATTAGTCTTTAAAAAGTTGGAATTGCATCTTTCACCTTCTATTCCTTTTGAAATTTCTGCTCTACACCCACTTTCATGGTTGCCTTGATTATCATACATTGCGTGGGATTTTCTTTTTATGTTGTTTTGTTGAATCCTCTCCTTGGATTCAGTCTCTAGACACCATTCACATATTTCCACCTTACTTTCCCAACTTGTAAACAATTGACTCCAGTACTTCTAAAAGTTTGAAGACCCCATGTTGGCTGCCAATTTGCATTTGGGTGTTTGCCATGAACTCTTAAAATGCCTTGGTTGTTTTGACTACAAGGGGCATTTTCATTTTGCATTACCTTCTGGTGGGAAACATACAAGTTCTCTACTCCAATAATGGATGTCAATATTACTCTAAAAATGCTCATAGGGCCAAGTCGCCAATAAAATAATAGTGCACAGGCATGAGCCAGGTCGGGCCCCAAAGTGGGTCCGACTAAAAAAATTTTCGTTTTCATGCAACTGACCCCTGGAATGCTTCACAGACCTCAAAAATACCTCTGGGAATGATCGACATCGTTTTCAGATCATTAATCCGCATTTTACAACCTTCAGGCAATTACGCCACAATTTTCGCATTTAATCGCGAAGACGTAATTTTCAAACAAAACACCTTTCTAGAGCTCGCCATCTGACAGGCGTGTACTTTGATATACAAGGATGACATCTACCAAACGGTTTCTCAAGACGAGTCCCAAGCGAAGAGATATTAATTTCCGAAAACGGCCAACTGGCTTTGTCGACACTGCGGACCTGATGAAGTCAATGTTCTGGCAACACATGATGCCTTTCTCAAAAATATCAAACGACCTCCGTGGGTCCTCAAATTTGAAACATAGGTACCTTAAAGTACATATTAAATCTTTGAATTCTCAGTTCGATCACCAGACTGACAGGATGCAGACGGTGCGCTCACCAAAACGGCTACATTAATTGATCTAACGCTGGAAGTGCGGATAACTGAATTTGATGGCAAAATGAGTCCTTTTGAAAACCAATCAAACGGATTGATAAAAGCTTGAAATTTGAAATGTAGCACACCATTTATACCAACATTAGCCCGGAACAAACATTCTGACATGACATTCACTGGGACATTTTTACACTTGTGCAAACCTCATAAACTACAAATGGATTTGGCTATGAAAATGGAGCAAACAGATTCGTTAGGACTTGAAATTTTGTAGGCTGACTCACTTTTATGCATACAATTGAATCCATTTTTAATTTCTCCATGACGATCAACAGGGCAAAAGATATAAACACCCAAAGTAGGCTACTTAATAAAATTTGCACTTGTGCCTAGAATGCACTTTCAGCTCACCCCTCGAAATGGGTACCTAGTAAACTTATCCAAATTGAATTCTGAAAGTTGCACATCATTGAATAGGCCAAATGAAAGGTGTGGGACATGAATCCCGAGCCTTACCCTCTGAAAATCAACTGGCTCCATTTTACCCCCTTGCTAACTAGGCATTCAAACTGACTTATTTAGGTACTTTTCTGACATGCAGAGCAAAATTTTGAAATAGGCCTATAAACTTGACTCAGCTTTTAAATACTCCCAACATGTCCTATGAAACCTTTTCAATAAACTTAGTTGCCTTTCCTTCTTGCTTATCTCTCTTCTTCTGGTTGAACTCAGTTTCAACCTCTTGTGTCTTATGCTTGGTAGTGCCAAAGTTTTTTACCGTTTCATCTACCCGTGTATCAATTAGCATTTGTGCATAAGCATCAAAAATCTGTACATCAACTTCATAATCCATTTCCTCAAGCCAAATCTTTTGAGGCGTAACATCGTCCATCAAATTTTTTTCTTTCTTGACCATGAAGCATATGTCGGTTGAGTACTTCTCAACAATGTGCTTAGCAACCCTCATCCTAGAATTCATAGCCTATTGAAATTCTTTAAAGTATCCCCATACTTTGTCATCTCTCTGACTACCCAATGTATCAATAGACTGTTGCATCCCTACCAGGATATCGAATGCCCATTTTTTCTTCCCAAAAATGGGAGTCTCATTGATGAAAAATAACATTAAACAGACAATTAGGTTACCATACTGAAATGTCCCTTTCTCTTCTCCTTTAATCTTTCCTAGGTTAATCAACAATTCATCCATCATCCAACCATATAGATCCAATTTCTCATTCTCCCTCATCATCTTATGAGTTGCATAAATGTGGGAGCTAGAAACAAAATTCAGTCGGTTTGATTGAGTTACCTTATAACCGATGACCATGCTTCCGAATTTGATGTATATGCCAGTGATAGTATTGATTCTCATTGATCATCTATCTGATCTTGCATCGATAATCCTGTTAACCTGATCATTTGAAACATTCTTCTCTGGATGATGTCCAACTTGTAGTAAACTAGTGATTTCCCTGATGGCCTCCTTTGTAATCTTATATGGTCTATCCGACCAGATGAAATTTCTATGCACTCTAATCAAAATGAACCTAACAATTTCATCTTTGAATTCCAAAATCCAAAATGTTGGTAAACCCTAGATCAACAATATGCTAGTATTTGGGCTTAATCTTTCCAGAATCTCTTATTAGCTCATTCATGTACATTCTCTTAGTATCAATGATTCCCAAATCCTCAATATGATAGTGAATATAATCTCTTACATCTTCAACATACACGACTCCTTCTGGAACACAGGAAAAAGCTCCAACCAAATCGTCCAAGGTAGCAACATGTGGGTATGCTTGAAAATTGGTCTGGGATGGTCCTTGACCTCAACAAAAGCCGGATTTGCAACAAAGATAGGTACAAATGATGATCTCACTTCCATGATTGAAGATAAATACCTGTGAATTGTTGTCGGTGAAAGACCCTAAAGACCTCTTCCAACCACTAGTGAAATCATTCAAGATGATATTGATCACTCTGATTCACCTTAGACTTCCTCTGAATCACTTTGAATTGCTCTAAATGCAAAGTGATCAGAAATGAAGTGAATTCAACCTTTAATCCTCCAAGAAACCTTAATCTATCAATGATATAAATGACTTTCGGTGGAAGATATTGAATCTTGATAAAACATCTCCATACTGGATAAGAATCTCTAATGTCTGGAACATCTTCCAGAACCTCTTTCCGAAGCATATGTAGCATCTTCATGAATTTTTCCTACTCCTAAGGCATCTTCCTTAGATACCAAATGAGCTACTTGTTGGTGCAAGAGCAACCTCCTCTACTGGATAAGTAACTGGTGCATTCCCATCTGCAGATTGATCTTCTGACTTCATAACCCATCTCTGGGTATGATCTTGCCAAATTTCATTAATCTTCTCTTTTCCTTTCTCATTTGATCCTCCATTACCAACCGGTGGATTTCTACTTCTACAAAATTTAGCAATATATCCAACCTCATTACATGCATAACTTGTAAAATTGTTCTTTTAAATTGCTTTGCTAAAACCAATGTAATTGCTTGACCTGCACTGATTAGCCATATGTCCAAATTGTCCACATGCATAACATTTAACATTCATTCTGCAATCTTCTATCTTATGACCATTCTTATTATATTTAAAACATTGACTGGGAGCAGAATCAGGGTTGTGATTTTCTCTATTTCTACATTGCCTAGGCATGTGACCAAATTTATTACAAACAAAGCATCTACCATTAAATTTATAAGCATTAAACTACCTTACCATTTCTTTATGGTTTTGATCTTCATTTTCAATATCAAAACTTTGTCCTTGTTCAAATCCAAGTCCACTGGAGTCTCCATTCTGCCTTTGTCTCTTTAGTAACTCACCTAGTTGTGCTGAACTAATCTTGAATTTTTTTTTATACTCACTTGCAATAGTCAGATCATCTCTCAGAATTATCATTTGTCTCTCAAGCTCTTGTTCATTACTCTGGGATTGTACTAAATCAGTTCACAACATATCATTCTCATGAACCAACCTACCACATTCTTCAAAGATACAACAATATTTTCTTCCTTTTTCTTTTGGTGCTCAACCTCTTTAGACATCCTCATAGTTAGAGCTTGAATTTCATTTCTCATAACCATGTTCTCCCGACTTAGCTTTTGACACTGTTCCTTAGGTGCATCTTTCTTATCATCATCCTTATTCTGCAAAAGTTCCTTCCTCCTAGCTTGAACAAATGACAACCTCTCGTCTAGAACAATAATGAATTCGTAAGCAGAATTCAATTCATTTTATAGCTTCAAGTTCTTAATCATTTCAGCATCATAATCTTCAAGTGCCACCTCAATTTTCTTTTCCAAACTCATATCTATGGTGGATTTAGGATCTTCCTCAAGCTGTTAAAATTCCTCCAAGGCACCGTTGGCATATGCACACTCCAATGAGACATTATATGTGATTCAAGGTTTTGTCATTGATGGCAACCTTACAATCCTATGGCACTAGCAAGATAGTTCACTAGCATCAACAGATCACACTCAGAACACCAACACCGGCACAGAGAAAGGAAGCATACTGGCACAGAGGCTGATAGGAATTTTGATATATTATATTTTGTTTATTATTTGAAAAACCTTGTAAGCCGACTTGATATCATTGTAAAATGACTTATATATATAATAAGTCATTGTAGGACATTTTTGTAAGTAAGGAGAAAAAGATTAAGCAGACCTATTATGCGAGATATAGGTTAAGGGGTATATGTAAAGAACAGAGCAGAAACCAATACTGAATCTAGCATTGAAGATGTTATTGTAAAGTAGTACAAGTTATTGGATTTGTATAATCCACATTGTAAGTCAGTGAGACTTCCCATTTGAGCAGTGAGCTCTAGGCACTTGGCCTTCCTACATGTGCATGCCCCTATTGTAAGTAATATTCTCTTATTGGGCAGTAAGTGAATATTGTGGGTCACAAATCCCACCGAGGTTTTTCCCACACCAGGTTTCCTCATTAAATCATTGTGTTATGGTGTGATTTTTATGTGGTTTCTTTCATTTCTATTTATTGCATTATTTCTTGCATACCGGTACACTATTACAATCTGTTCTGCATGTTTTAAGTTGAGAAATTCTAATTACCGGTTAGATATTGATTCACCCCCCCCCCCCCTCTCAGTATCTATGAGTTTCCTAACAATTGGTATCAGAGCCTGGTCCTCTATTTTCAAAAGCCTAATAGCTTGAGGAAGATCTTGACACCGGTAAAGGGAAAATCTGATGAAGCAACTTGAAGCAACTCTCTCAGACTATGATACAGAAAAATTGAAAATTATCAAACTAGAAGATGATCTGAAAGCAGCTCAGGATATCATTCAGGCACTACAAGAGAATCTTACTATTGCAAGAAATAAGAGAAGAGAACTTTATGAAAAGATGCAAAATGAGAATGATGAAAAGAAATCACTTAATGATATGTTAAGTAAGCTAAAACTAGAGAACATAACTAAAAAGAATGAGATGCAGGATATGACTATGAGATTTTGTAAAGAGTTTGAAGATAGGAAGAAGAATTGACCAGAAGACTAAGTGATGTAGCAAATGAGAACACAAGACTTAGCTATGAAAATGATCTATTAAAGACAGATCTGATGCACACTAAGAATGACTCCAATGAGCTAATGAGACAGAAAGAAGTCTTAGAAAGAGAACTAGAAACTGCAAATCAACATAAAGAAAAATTCAAGAAAAGCTCAGAGGAACTTGGCACCTTGTTGAAGAATAAAAAACCTAAAGGTGACACTTCTAGAATTGGCTTTGAAGTTGGTGAAAGCTCTGGTACTGCAAACACACAGGATCACAACAAACCGATAAGGCAACCTAATGCTTATAAATTCAATGGAAAATGCTTTAACTATAATAAGTATGGTCATAAAGCAAATGAATGTAGATCTAGAAATTATCAGAATATCAACACACCCACTGGTCACTGTTCTAAATGCAACAAAGTTGGTCACAATTCTGAGAATTGCAGAATGAATGTGAGATGTTATGTTTGTGGAAGATTTGGACATTTATCTAATCAATGCAGAACACAAACCAACATAGGTTATGGGAAAGCTATTCAGAAGAATAATGTAACTTGTTCTGCATGTAACAAGATTGGGCATATTGCAAAATTCTGTAGAAGTAAAGGATCACCGGCAGACAACAAAAGTTTTAGCTTGAAAGTTAAAGAAAAAGTTGAAGAGGTTAAGCAAGAATTCTCAAAACAATGGATTAGAAAAGTTGATCTAAATATTGGGAATACTCCTCCACCAGTAGAACCAGTCAATGCTTCACCGGTAGGACAGAGTGATGCTTCACCAACAGGAGAGAGTGATGCTCCACCGGCAGGAAGTTCTTCATCAAATTGAAGAAAGTTTCCTTGAGGGTTTGGCAGTCTAATGACACATGTGCTATTATTCCCTAGGTTAGAGATGAGAAGTTGGAAATTACTTCATTACCGACAGACAATGTTAAGTGAATACTTAACCGGTATGCATTTAATGTGGTAGATGGCAAATTAACACTATAAATTTGTGGTTTTGGCTCCATTTCATTTCACCGAGATTTTAAACCTACGAGGAGTGTGAAGATTCTGAGCTAAGGCATTTCGAGCAAGAGGCAAGAACACTTCAAGCAAACATCCATCCTAAAGCCAGTAAAAGGTATTATATCATGGCATCCACCTTTGCACTTGAATATATAGCAAACCCTACTATTGTCGAAGTTGTAAAAAGACCTAGGCCCGCATTTTAATTAGTTCATGAGGTAGCCAAGAAAGATGATACTTTAGATGTTTTTTCTCAAATTCCTAAGGGAGTTGTTTATGCTGAAGAACCCAAAATTTACATTCACTGCAACATTGAGGAACTAGGAGATGAAGAGATTAAAACCATGTTTAAATCTTTCATATGTGATGAATCTGGTAATGTAAAAGATGAACATAAGATCATTGAAACTCTAGGATTTATAGAGATCCTTGGCATTCTTGAATTCCCCAAGGATGTGATCAGGATAGCCCTAAGCAGGGTACATGGTGAATTTTTTCTGGTTAGATGCAATTCACAAAATCACCAAGGACGCTGTGAAAGTTGTCACAGGGTTACCGACCACTGGTAAAAGGCCATACAAGACTAAGAAGGTCTCCAATGACCTAGTTATGAACCTAACGGGTGCAACATCCGACAGAAGGTCCTTAAGAGTCAATGATGTAAAAGATACTAATGTAAGATTTATCAGCATGATATTAGGATATAAGGCAACTCATGCAAACAAACTCAATTAGTGTCAAGTCTATGCATTGAGAGTTCTTATGACATGGTCATAGATAATGCAAAGATTGATGTATGTGAGTGGCTGAAGGAGAAATTAATTGACAACTTAGGCAAGATTAAGAAGGACAAGAAAGAAACTTTTAGGTTTGGAAATCTGCTAGTATGTCTGATGCTACATATAACCAAACAAGTTCCTACTATAGGCTACAAAGAACTTGGATATGATATACCAATAGGTAAATAGCTAATAGAACTATTCAACAATATGGGAGAAGATAAGGATCAGAATATCCAAGACTATTTTCAAGCACTTAAAGCCAAAATGAAGAAAAGAATCAGATTATCACAAAAGATTGTTGACAAATATAAGGATGAAATATGTTTTGTAATAAAAAAGGATGAAATCTGGATGGAAGCAGTCATCCCAAGAACAATCTAGGTAATAGAGATGGGCTACGAAACAGATGATCATATCATTGAAACATATGCTAAAGCACTTCTGGAAGCCCCTAAAGAACCAAAGGAAGAAGTATTTGGTAGTGCTAAGACTATTGAAAGCCAAATACAATCCCATAAAATAATGAAAGAGGTTGAGGTAGTTGTAAGAAGAGGTTCTAGGTAAGCAAAGGAAATCAAGGATAAAGTAATGAAACAAACCGGTATAACAGAGGATGAGTTAACAGCTCCACAACCTAAAACTCACCTATCACCTGTAGGAACATCTTCAGAGAATGACATTCCTGCAACTTTCAAAAGGGTTGGAAGGAAAAGAGATCCCTCATTGGCAACCACACCCTCACCTAGGAGGACGAGACAAAAACAACAAGCAGTGAGATCTCCGGTAAGAAAGGCTACACCAAAGAAGAAATTGACACCCAAGAAGAAGAAGAGGACAAATAAGGACATGGCCCCTCTTGACATACTGTTGAATGACATTATAGAGGAAGGGAAACTAAAGAATATAGAGAAATTATATGACACTCTGATAGCTGATGAAAAAGAACAAGTAGAAAATAGTGTTATATTGTATATGGACATATATAAGAAATTTTTGATGGAAGTTGTAGATGAAGTACCAGATGAACTATTCAAAAGGCTGGAAGCAAGGAGACAAGCAGTAATAGAACTTGACAAGAAAATAAAGATAGAAAAGCTACTTGCTATATACCTGGTGAATTCACCCAAAGAAATTGATGACTTAATTGCTGAAGCCATCCGGTCAGTATTTTCTACTGCACACCGACACATTGCTTTAATGGTTGGAAGAGTTAATGAGGTGTCCAAGGAGACAAAAAATGCATGGGACATTTTCCTAGTGGAAAAAGAAAAACAAGAAGAATACATGAGCCACAAACCTATAAAGGTATATCAGAAAGAAAGAGACAAGGGTAAAGGTAAAGTTGGTGGACCACCTAGTATCAAGGTTAAAGACAACTTACCCCCACCTCCTTTGATTACTCCACCGGTAAGAACAACAACTACAAAAGAGAAACTGACAGTTGAAAGTATGGATGTAGTAGATGTCAATCCTAATCCTAAAGTCTTATATACAGTGGATGTTGATACTCAAAAGATCAACATTATGGTAGACAAAGATACATCTAATAAGTTTGACATGGCTAGTGAGCCTTCGGTAGATGAGCAAACTGAAAACACACAAGAGAAACCAGCAAATTTTAAAGAGCAATAGGTAGAAACTCAGACTCAGATTGAGACAATGCAACAAACAGAGCAAAAGGCTCTGGAACAGGAACAACAATAGGTATAGGAATAGGTTCATGAGGAAATAGTGCAACCGACAACTGGAGAAGTAGAAAAACCATTGCTTAAGGAAATGCAAACACAAACAGACCTACCAGAGGTCAATACAAGCTTGGTTACTTACACTGGCAGTACTCAGAATGTAGCTTCCTCATCATCAGGCTACAAATCAACTAATGTGACTGAAGTACTCTTAGATTCAATTAAAAGGATAACAGATTGCAACTCACAAGCTTATAAAGCAATAGATGACACAATCCCAATTTTGAAGGTAATTGCTCCTAACTATAATATAGACAATAAAGATTCTTTAGGACAACTTGATACTTTGTGTAAATATATCACAGAGAACATTGAGAAAATAAAGGAAGAGGCATTGAAGGATAAATTGGAAATTGAAAAACAAAGATTCTTTGATGATCAAATGAAGAAGTGTACCAAGGATTTTGACACACTTCTACCGGAACTATGTAACTTATTGAAAGAGTAAAAAACTCTATACAAAGACACCTGTACGACAAACTTTTTGACTATAGACATAGATAAGAAAATAAGCAAGGTACAAGATGAAATCAATAAACTTGCTGATAATTTTGTTAACTCACCTGATACATTATCAGTTTTTGAGCAAAGGATAACAAATTTTGAGGAACAGTTACTTAAACTAGACAGAGAAAAGGAGAGAATAGTGAATAAGGCAAAGCATCTGAGATTAAAACTAAGTCGAAGATTGGACTATCTAGCATCATTGCAGAAGGAAATATCTGAGGCACTGATACAAGGACAGAAAAGACTAGCATAGTATTTGCAACACCTCACCGGTACAACTAAAAGAACATAGACAACAATAAGAGACAGTAAAAAGTTTATGGAGAGTATAAACTTGATTTTGGCGGATCTATTTCAAATTGTAACTACCCAGTTACAAGGTTGAAACTACAAACTCTACTGACATCTTGACAACCTTTGTCATTGATGCCAAAGGGGGAGTAGTGGTATGAGAAAATTCAATATCACAGGAATCATATGATCAGGGGGAGCACACATTTTTGGTAACATTTTTGGACTTCACATTTTTGGATACAGTTTTGAAATTTCTCATGAGTGTTGCCATCAATGCCAAAGGGGGAGATTGTTGGCATATGCACACTCCAATGAGACATTGTATGTGATTGAAGGTTTTGTCATTGATGGCAACCTTACAATCCTATGGCACTAGCAAGGCATTAAACTGGCAAGATAGTTCACCGACATCAATAGATCACACTCAGAAAATCGGTACCGGTACAGAGAAAGGAAACATACCGGCACAGAGACCGATAGGATTTTTGATATATTATATTTTGTTTATTATTTGAAAAACCTTGTAAGCTGACTTGATATCATTGTAAAATGGCTTATATATATAAGAAGTCATTGTAGGACATTTTTGTAAGTAAGGAGAAAAAGATTAGGCAGACCTATTATGCGAAATATAGGTTAAGGGGTATATATAAAGAACAGAGTAGAAACCGGTACTGAATTTGGCATTGAAGATGCTATTGTAAAGTAGTACAAGTTATTGGATTTGTATAATCCACATTGTAAGTTAGTGAGACTTCCCATTTGAGTAGTGAGCTCTAGCCACTTGGCCTTCCTGCATGTGTAGGCCCCTATTGTAAGTAATATTCTCTTATTGGCCAGTAAGTGAATATTGTGGGTCACAAATCCCACCGAGGTTTTTCCCACACCGGGTTTCCTCATTAAATAATTGTGTTATTGTGTGATTTTCATGTGGTTTCTTTCATTTCTGTTTATTGCATTATTTCTTGCATACCGGTACATTGTTACAATATGTTCTGCATGTTTTAAGTTGAGAAATTATAATTACTGGTTAGATATTAATTCACCCTGTGCTCTCAGTATCTGTGATTTTCCTAATAGGCACAAGGATCTGATACCAATTGTTGGAATCCAAGAACACTGAGAGGGGGGGTGAATTAGTGTTCTACCAGAGTAATCAATTTTAACCTTATTAAAACATGCATACACCAACCGGTATACCAGTACATATAGAATTGAAAGAAGTAAAGAAACCAATTATCCAATCACATAAAATTAATACCATAACAAACATATTATACGTGTAAATCCTCAAAGAGGAAAAACCACGATGGGATTTGTGACCCACAATATCAATCCACTGGTCATATGAAGAGATATTACAAAATATAGGGGCCTGCACTTGTAGGAAGGCTTACAGCCTAGAGCACACTGCTCAATCACAAAAGGAGCTTGACTGACTACATACAAATCCAAACTACAATCCAAAGAAATGATTGAACTACAAAGATAGGATCCTCTATGCCTGAATACAGTTCCAGTTAAGCTTTGTCTGTTCTGGTTTGAAACCCTAAACTCTTTACTAGAATAACCCTTTACAAAAATATCCTCACATACATGATCTCTCATATATTTTGCATCTCCATTATTTCCTTCCTTATACATATTCATATCCCTATAATATCATATATCAAAATGATCTAACCAACTGACCTATATACGCTTTTCAATTTATCATGCCTTATGTCAGCTTACAAAGATATTTATAATATGAATATACATGTAGGATAGATAACATAAATACATGAATATCAAAAATAATTGCCGATGCCGGATCCAAAAGATGTCAGCCTCCAATACCGATAACTTGATTCTAAACCATGTCGATCTGCATTGTCGGTAACCAAAGAATTCCTTCCAACCTGTCAGTGTCGGTGCCGATGTTAGTGAAGTGTTTTTGAAATGCCTACCGGTGTACAACTAACCCAAAATATGAAGCCGGAATAAATTACCATGTTGCCATCAATGACAACATAGTGAAACCAACCAATTGAGTGTCAATTGCCAACACTCAGGTCTTATTTGCTTGTCAGGTTCTAAGTCGAGACTCCAAACTATACCTTGTACTAGTATAAATGAGTATATGTGATCTACAGATGGTCTTTCACTTCCATGATTTCCATCACAACTTGATACATGATCTTACATGACCACAAAGTTGGCATTTACCTCAACATCATGTCAAATATCGAACCAATTAAATCAAGATGATGCATGCATATAAGATCAACTACCAAACCAACATATTGTCATTTAGGACTTTTCCAATATCACCTGAGACATAATATCCTCAATCCAAGCCACTAGAGTCACTGCATTGATCCCAAAACACATTGACTCACATAATCTTCAATACCAATGAATATCCATACCAGTAACATACTATACATATCATTTTACCATACCAGTCCAATACCTCTACCGAAATACTTTGTCCATCATTCTCTATCTTCTTGTGTCAAGTGCCTTTGATCCCAATTGTAATTTGAACCATCCATTGACACTTGCAGTAATAATTCATCTCACATATGTAGATGTGTAGGTAAAGTAGTAACTACACACTATCATCTCATCTTCTTCCTTGTGCTGGCAACAAACAATCCTTTCATTTGTCCATTTCAACTATGGGGGTGAATGATGTGATCAATATGTAGCTCCCCCTAAGGTCATGCATCTTATTTAAGCCTTAGGAGATATCACTTGTGCATTGAATGTACAGTGCTTGCTCATGGTTGTATTCTCTTTCTTTTTTCTCCACACATTATTGACTTGTCCCCTTTTCTCATTTGCAGTCTTTGGAGCAGTATTAATTTTCTTTTGCTTAATAGTCCTTTCTCTACAAAATTTTGTAGTATGATCAAAAGTATTGCTGTAGTAACATACTATGTTCATCCCAACCTGATGATCATGGGATCTTCTATTAATCTGACCTACTCCTCTTCTGTTGACCATGTTGTTGTAGCCAGCTACTAGAACCAATGGATTTCTTGATCTCGTAGGAACACTTCTCCTTTTGTTCTATGTCAGTCTTTGATTCTCATACATTCTATTATCTTTTCCATGCTTACCATACTTGCTATACCTTGCAATTTTGTTGGAAGAGAAAGTGGAAGGGCTGCCATATGTCTGAGGCTTCTTCTTTTTGCATTCATGACTTCTATGGCCAAATCCATTGCATCTTTGATAAACTAACTTGTTATTCCTAGGAAAAGCCTTTTGTCTATTCCTAGACCTTATTTTATAATCATCTGCTCTATGGCCATATTCTTTACTTGAAAAAAAACAACTGGGAAAGGAGGGCTTATAACTTACAAATTTATTCTCCCAAGCATGAGGTGGTCTTGCCGGTTTGTTTTCTCTATTCCTTCTTCCTTTGTTTTTTAATCCTCAAATGCTCAGTTACAATAGACATATGTCTTGGTCTTCTACTGGTAGAAGGTCTTCTAGGTTGTCTTCTTATGTTCTTATTTATGATGAAACCATCTTCTCTCAACTTCCCCTTCCCTTTTTGATCAACATTATTCCTCCTTACAACACCAGTCTTCATCCTCATGTCTTCACTCGTCATAGTTAGATCTATCTTTCTTCTTGGATAATTTTTGACAATGAAGGTTTGTCCCTTGTTATTTCCACTTTTGGAGACAAACTACATTTCTTTGTTGGATATGTCCTTGCTTGTGGAGCATTCACCTGCATCAAATCCTAGTCCTTTAGTATTCTTGGAGTGTTTTTGTTTATTTAACATTTTATCCAAGGCATAAGTGCTGCCATAAAACCGGATCCTCACCTTGAGCTCATCTTGACACTTCTCAAGGTCTTTTCAAAGATTCTCCATTTCACCTTCTATCTTCTTATATTCTTAATCCTTTGTCTCCAATTCTAGCTCCAAATCCTCACATTTTCTCTTCTTGTCATCGAAGACTAATTTTAATTTATCAGTCATTTCTTTGGCTTCTTCTAGTTTAGTTTTCAACATGCAAATATTTTTATTTGACTCTTCAAGGCATCTTCTCCACTGGTTGCATTCTTCATGAACTGATTTTTTGTAATTCATAAATTCAATCCTAATTTTTTTCAGCTCTTCTAGGGTGCTTACGAGTTCACCTTCAATATCAAAATTAGCATCAAAATCTTCTTCATCACTTCCAAACACATCTTGTCGGTAGGATTGATTTGAGTTATCATGTTTTGGTGTGTGCATCTCACCTTCTATCTCTTGAGCCATGAAGAGATGGGTTTCTTCTTCATCATTGCTGTAGTAGCTAGCTGATCTATCTTCATCATCTGCAGATGTGTTTGTTCTATCATTTCTCTCACAAAATGGTTCAGTAGTGCTAGGTCCATTTCCATATAGCTTCTTCAATCTATCCAACAAAATCTTTGTAGACTTGCACTTATCCACCTTTGAAGAAACATCACTAGAAAGTCCACTGAGTATAGCTTTCATTGCATCAACATTACATTCATATCTTGTTTTTGCTTCAAGATCGGTAGGAGGAGTAGCAGGACTAGAGAACCCATTTACAACTGACATCCAAACATCATAGCCTAATGAGGATAGGTAAGTTAGGTCCCAGAGGCAACTGAGAGGGGGGGCTGAATTAGTTGTCTAATAAATTCAAACCAAAAACAACTTAACCAATTTAATTCTTAATACCGGTAAACCAATCTTTTATACCGGTAGACAATTTTCTCAGTTAATTGCAATATCGGTAAGGATTAATGCATGAAGCAGAAAGACAAATTCATCCACAACATATAACACCAATATTTGTACGTGGAAACCCTGTAAGGGGAAAAACCATGATGGGAAACCTTACACACAATCAGATGATACTACTGTAGATAGTAAGTGTATACAAATGGGGTCTGCACATACAAAAAGGCCAAGTGCCTAGAGCTCACTGCTCAAACACAAAATAGGAGTCATACTGACTACAATTGGATGGTTAAATCCAATAAGGATGTACTGCTCAAGTTAGCATCTTTCTATGCTGGATTCAGTACCGGTGTAGTTCTAATTGTCTTCACAAAAACCCTCCTTTAACCCTCAAATGATGTCTACATGTATAGCTCTGCTTATTCTCGCATATACCTTCACACAATCCTTTTTTGCATTCCACATCAGATCTTACAAATAAGATCTTACATTTATATCATAACCTAGGACCAATTTTAGTAGGTCGCCTCTAAAGGATATTATAATAAAATCAATTTACAAATAAATTAATTCCCAATGCAATAACTGATTCAACATGTCGGCATAATGCATTTACAACAATAAAAAATCATCTCCATAGCGTGCCATGCTGAGCTAGAAAAGATAAGCCTGTCGGTGTATAACCTGGACCTATTTTGCCGGTAACAACAAATATGCTAATACAAATATGCCAATAAACAAATCTTCAAAACAAAGTGTCCAAATGATGTCTTCTACATAACCAAGTGCTTTCCATGCCATTCCAAGTGTTGGTGATCATTATATCCTACCGGTGTACCAGATACCGGTGACTGTGCATGAGTCATTTGCTTGTCGATGAATGTTGCTGATTCTCCAAAGTGCCAAAGTTGATAAGTGTTAGTAGGTGTTGACATCAATGACAAAACCATACCAAAATACCAACAATCTCCTCCTTTGGTATTGATGGCAACACAAGATGGAAAAACCATCAAAGTGCCAAAACAAAAATGCCAAATACCAAAAGCCACAAAAGACAACAATCTCCCAAAAGAGATCATAACCAGAAATCAAAATACAGACACAAAGAGTAACAATCTCTCCTCCAATGAATAATCTCTTCCCAAAAGATAATGTGATTTTCCATATCAATCTCTCCCCCTTTGATATCAAATGCCAAAGTAGAAATAAAAAACCATTTTTCAGATACAAAATACGAACCAATTCAGTATACCAACTACTCCCCCCGGAGAAGTAGCTTCCTCATCAAAGCCGGAGTAAAAGATTTCTCTATTAATTCTGTCAGTTGATGACTATCATCAACTTTCTAAGTTTCTACCTGTGGGGGTATGACCCCAAGCTGGTCTCTGAGATATTCAAAAGTCTCCTTAGGCAGAGGTTTAGTGAAAATATCTACAATCTACTTTTTAGTATTTACATAAACCAGTTTTATTTCTTTTGCTTCAACATTTTCCCTTAGAAAATTCAGTTTGATAGAAACATGTTTGGTTTTAGAATGTAATACTAGATTCTTCGATATATCAATTGCTGCAGTGTCATCACAATAGATAGTAATAGGTTCCTTGCACTTTACCTTTATATCCTTCAACATTTGCTTAATCCATAATACTTGTGTACAGTTAGTTGCTGCTGCAACGTATTTTGATTCTGCTGTTGATAAAGATGTACAACTTTGTTTCTTACTCAGCCAAGAAATTAATCTGCTTCCAAGAAAAAATGCTCCATCGGTGGTTCTTTTTCTATCATCCACATCTCCTTCCCAATTTGGATCTGTGTATGCACATAATTCAAAGTTTTCATCTCTAGGATACCATAAGCCAAGATTTGTAGTGCCTTGTAAGTACCGGAAAATCCTTTTTACTGCTGATTCATGATTTTCTCTAGGATTACTCTAAAATCTTGACACAATAAATACTGCATTCATAACATTAGGTCTTGTTTGTGTCAAATATAGTAGGCCTCTTATCATAGACTTGTATCTAGTTGGATTAATAGATGTAGATTCATCCCTTAGTGATAATTTGTCATTTATAGTCATAGGTGTGCTTACCGGTTTAGAGTTCTCCATCCCAAATTTCTTTAATAACTCCTTCAAGTACTTGGATTGACTCAAGAATATACCTTTATCAATCTGTGAAATCTGCAATCCTAAAAAGAATTTTATTTCTCCAATCATAGACATTTCAAATTCTTGTCGCACTTCAATAGAAAATTCTTTACATAATCCATCTTCTCCTCCAAAGATTATATCATCAACAAAAACTTCTATAACCAAGATGTCATCATTTGTCACTTTATAATATAAGTTGTTGTCACCATTACCATTAGAAAAACCAATCTTCAAAAGATACTTATCCAATCTTGCATACCAAGCTCTTGGAGCTTGCTTCAACCCATACAAAGCTTTCCTAAGCCTGCAAACCATATCCTTGTTATCTGTCAAAGAAAATCCATCAGGTTGTTCAATGTAAACTTCTTCTTCAAGACCTCCATTTAGAAATGCACATTTAATATCCATTTGATATACTTTGTAGTTCTTGTTGCTGCAAAAGCTAAGAATAATCTAACTGCCTCAATTCTAGCTACCGGTGCAAAGGTCTCATTATAATCAATTCCTTCTTTCTGAGAATATCCCTTACACACTAGTCTTGTTTTATTTCTGATAACCTTACCATGTTCATTAAGTTTGTTTCTGAATACCCATTTTGTTCCAATCACATTTTTGTCTTTAGGCCGGGGAACTAATGTCCAAGTGTTATTCTTCTTAATTTTCTCTAATTCTTCTTCCATAGCTTTAATCTAGTGTTTATCTTCACATTCCTCATTAACAGATGATGGTTCAATTTGAGAAATAAGACATACCTCTTCATTTGCCAATCTTCCTCTTGTCATAACTCCTTTATACTTGTTTCCAATTATCTGATCTTCAGAATGATTCAGTCTTACATATCGGGGTGTCTTCGTTTGCTGTTGTTCCTCAGTTACTGTGGAATTTTTAGATGATACCGATGTAACTGGATCTTCATTCTATACTGGTGGGTTCAATGTAGGTACATTTGTTAGAATCTCTGATGCCAGTTCAAAGTCTATGTACCTTGAAGTTTCTCTGAATTGTTCATCAATCTTCACATTTGTACTCTCATCAATTTTCTGCAATCTTTTGTTAAAACATCTATATGCCTTGCTCTTAGATGAATAACCAAGAAATATTCCTTCATCACTTCTAGGATCAAATTTTCCAATATACTCATCCCTTCTAATATAGCATTTACTTCCAAATATTTGAAAATAATTAAGAGTAGGAGTAATACCAAACCATAGTTCATGAGGGGTCTTACTGGTTTCACCTTTGATGTGAACTTTGTTAAATGTATAGACCGTTGTACTTACTACCTCTCTCCAATACACATGTGGTAGATTTGCTTCTAATAACATACTTCTTGCTGCATCCAAGATAGTTTTGTTTTTCCTTTCAACAACTCCATTCTGCTGTGGTGTCTGGGTGCTGATAGTTGTCTTCTAATTCCATTCACTTCACAGAATGTATTAAATTCCTTAGATATAAATTCTCCTCGATCTAATCTCAGACATTTGATTTTCTTACCAGTTTCATTCTCTACCATTGCTTTGAACAGTTTGAACTTTCCAAGTGCTTCTAATTTTTCTCTGAGAAAAGTAATCCAACACATTCTAGAGTAGTCATCAATGATTAGCATGAAATATTTATCACCTTGCAAACTTTTAGTTCTAGCTGGACCACATAAATCAGTATGAATTAAGTAAAGAGAATTATTTGATTTTTCTAGAATACTTTTAAAAGTAGCTCTAACTTGTTTTCCAAATTGACATTCCTTACATACTGTATTGTGAGGTTTGACAATTTTAGGTAAATCCCTAACTGCCTTAGTAGTACTGATTTTTACCATGCAATCAAAATTTACATGACAGAGTCTCTTATGCCATAGCCAACTTTCATCAATATGTGCAATCAAGCATGTCTTTTCACTATTATTCAAATGAAAGATATTACCTCTAGTTTGATTACCGGTTGCAATTTCCAAACTAGTTCTATTCATGATTTTGCATTTTCCATTTTTAAATTATAATTGAAATCTTTTTTCAACTAATTGACCAACACTCAAAGATTATGCTTTAAAACTTCAACATAGTAAACATTGTCAGTATTATGCTTACCATCAAGAGATATTGTACCTTTACATTTGATCAAACAAGCTTTATCGTCTACAAATCTCACTAAGCCTCCATTATATTCCTGAAAGTTCAAGAATTTACTTTTATCTCCAGTCATATGATGTGAGAATCCTGAATCAATGATCCATTCATCCTTTACTTCAACTTTAGATGCCAGGGCCTGCTCTATCGGTTGAATAGTAGGTGCTAGTTGATCTTTTGTTATAGCAACAAAAACCCATCCATTGTCTACCAGATCCTCATCAGAATCATCAGTCACTCCTTCATCAGCAAGATAACAAGATTTGTCTTTATTCTTCTTAAATCTGTATCTCTGATATTCAGGGTTAGGCATGTATGTTCTTCTAGCTTCTTGTCTTAGTCTAGCATGTCTATCAGGGCATCTAGAAGCCATATGACCAATCTTATTACAGTTAAAGCATTTTAAGGGTGCTTTACCTTCATACTTACTTCCTACTGGACCTTTAGGCATTTTTCTTGCAAATAGTGCTTCAAGTTCTTTAAGTTCTTCATTTTCTCTCCTGATTTCCTCAAGTTCTCTTGCATAAAAGTCTTTCCAATTAGACTTGTCAAATGATGGTTCAGATGATGTTGATGCTTTAAAAGCTAAATCTATCTTTATAGTAGCAACAAGACCAAATTCCTCAATTTCAAAAGCTAAAAGTTTCTCAATCAATGTATCCCTAGTTTCTAATGTATTAGGCATTGTTCTTAACTCATTTATAGTAGTAACCTTCATTTTATATGCTGGTGGAAATCCTCTTAAAACTTTTGAAACAATTTCATCTTCACTTAAGGTTCCTCCACAACATTTAATACCCAAAACAATTTCATTAACTCTTTCCATAAAAGCAGAAATCCTTTCATCTTCTTCCATTTTCATATTTTTATACTTGACCCGAAAGCTTTCAAGTTTTCCAATTTTGACTGTGGAATCTCCTTCATTCAGTGTTTCCAAATGATCCCAAATAGCTTTAGCAGTTGATCTATCTGATAATCCCATGATTTCCTGATCTGTTAATATGCTCAAAAGTGCTTGTCTTGCTTTGCAATCATTTTATTCATCTTTTCCCAAGGTAGGTGGATTAGGCTGACCGGGAGTAAGAGCAGTATAGCCATTCTTTGTAACTTCCTAGATGTTCTTTCCAATGCAATTTAAATGTGTCTCCATTCCGATCTTCCATATGCCATAGTTGGTTCCATCAAGTTTAGGACTGTCCTTCCTGAAATAGTTAGTAGACATTGGATCTCCTCAAGATATTAAACTTCTACAAAAAAAGGACTAGGCTCTGATACCAATTGTTAGGTCCCAGAGGCAACTGAGAGGGGGGTGAATCAGTTGTCTAATAAATTCAAACCAAAAACAACTTAACCAACTTAATGCTTAATACCGGTAAACCAATCTTTTATACCGGTAGACAGTTTTATCAGTTAATTGCAATACCGGTAAGGATTAATGCATGAAATAGAAAGACAAAGTCATCCACAACACTTAACACCAATATTTGTACGTGGAAACCCTGTAAGGGGAAAAACCATGGTGGGAAACCTTACCCACAATCAGATGATACTGCTGCAGATAGTAAGTGTATACAAATGGGGTCTACACATGCAGAAAGGCCAAGCGCCTAGAGCTCACTGCTCAAACACAAATTAGGAGTCACACTGACTACAATTGGATGGTTAAATCCAATAAGGATGTACTTCTTAAGTTAGCATCTTTCTATACTAGATTCAGTACCGGTGTAGTTCTAATTGTCTTCACAAAAACCCTCCTTTAACCTTCAAATGATGTCTACGTGTATAGCTCTACTTATTCTTGTATATACCTTCACACAATCCTTTTTCACATTCCACATCCGATCTTACAAATAAGATCTTACATTTATATCATAACCTAGGACCAATTTTAGTAGGTTGGCTCTAAAGGATATTACAATAAAATCAATTTACAAATAAATTAATGCCCGATGCAATAACTGATTCAACATGTCGGCTTAATGCATTTACAACAATAATAAATCATCTCCATAGCGTGCCATGCTGATCTGGAAAAGATAAGCCTGTCGGTGTATAACCTGGACCTATTTGTCGGTAACAACAAATATGCTAATACGAATATGCCAATAAACAAATCTTCAAGACAAAGTGTCCAAATGATGTCTTCGACATAACCAAGTGTCGGTGGTTATTATATCCTGCCAGTGTACCAGATACAAGTGATTGTTCATGAGTCATTTGCTTGTCGGAGAATGTTGTCGATTCTCCAAACTAATAGAGTTGATAAGTGTTAGTAGGTGTTGACATCAATGACAAAACCATACCAAAATACCAACAAGGTAGACTTCCATTCTACAATTCCAAATAACATAGTTTAAACCATCAAACACCGGTCTAGGGATTGACTCAAATTTGACCATTGTTTTCACACACCAGAATCTACCCAAGCTAGAGAAATCTTATCTAACTGGGAACCTAGGCTCTGATACCAATTGTAGATTACAAGATGTCACTGAGAGGAGGGGTGAATCAATTGTTATCATTATTTTTAACCTTAAGTTTTTTTTCAACCTGACTATGTATACCGATTAGAAATTCCAAGGCTAAGGGAGTATACTGGTGAGATAAAGGAAATGATAAAATAGAAAGCACACACAAGACATATCACATAACACCGGATGTACAAGGAAAATCCAATGTGGGAAAAACCTCGGTGAGAAATGTTGTTGGAGTCTACTGCTCCAATCAAGCCTCATAATAAACAATTGTATTACAATGTTTAGGGCACCAACCCAAGGAGGACCAGCCCCTATTGATTTAGGGCACCAACCCAAGGAGAACCAACTCCTGTTGATTTAGGGCACCAACCGAAGGAGAAACAACCCCTGCATCAAACACCAACTCAATGATTACAATGACTATAAATAATATAATCGTAATACCCCAAATAAAAAATAAGTTTTGTAACCTTTGCAATAATTCTCTTGACCGGTTCACCTTTGTTCTATTTGTTTGCATTGTGTTGTCATTGATGTTAACCAGTATAGGATGGCAACTGGTATGGGAGATGTATGTGCATTATTGTCATTGATACATATAGGATGTGATGTCTTTCATGTCACCTAGCCTAGTAGGTCATCGATACATAGCTTAGTATTGACTTGTGTTGGACACATAAGGACTGCAGACTGGTAAGCGACATGTTGGTAGTGCATTGTTGCCAAACGACAAGAGAGAAAGATGATGGGCTATTGATTATGATGAAGAGGTGGAATGTTACAAAAATCACATCATCATTAGAGGAGAAGTATGTGCAGGCCATTGGTATGTTATGTGGATGTGAAATAACAGGACTCCCATCGGATAAATATGTAGTCACCATATGAAGAGATGATTGATAGTGAATGTGCCCAACCGGATCATATGTGCATGCTCAAATAGGGATGCCATATTGGTGCAATACTGGACACAGATGAAAAGGATCCACTCCCACCGATAAGTGAAGATAATAGGAGATAAGCATTCACTCCCACCGGTAAGTGAAGATAAGTGAAGACAGAAGAGTAGAAGGAAGGGATTGAAGGCTCACACCAGATCAACTAGTGAAACACTAAGTTGCCTTAGGTGCATGAGATCAGCTAGGTAGACATGATGGGTTGGTATTACAGAGAAGGGAAGATTTGTTTGTCACTTTGACAAATCAATTGATAAGTGAACTGGTCAAATGATGAAGAAGGCAAGATTGAGCAGTTGCAGACAGAGAGTGCAACCAGATTCAAGATGGAGTTTGTTGGAGGATGATGACATGGTGTCATCAAGGTGATTACTGGTAAGTATTTCCACTAGTAAAGTTGACAAGGTGCAGAAGTGAAAGGCTCCCATCTATTGAAGATGTGCAAGAGGTAGGTTGGCAGGTGCACTGACCAGTTTGAGCATTCCATCGAAAGAGAAGAAAAGTGCAAGGTTGAAGGCAGACCAGTTAGGGTATAACCGGAAGGGTTTGTGAACCTGTAGATGAAACCAGTTGTGTGGTTGGTCAGTGATCTTGTCTGGAATGACACAAAAGACCTAAAAAAGGTGGATACTGACAAAGGGGCCACATTGAGTTGAAGTGGCATGCATGCATAGGTCGATGAAGTTTTGTCGGTGAGGTAGGTGGTAATTGATCGACATTAATGTCGATAGTGTGTTTCAGGGGTCGAGAGAAGAAAAGTACGGCACAAGACTAATTGGAGGACAAAGATCTGATTTGTTGAATCCATGATCAAGGTTGAGTGTCGAGGAGCTGATTAGGGTGGGTGAAGCTATCTGTGTGATCACATCATAGGTTTATAACAAGTGCACACCGAAGAAGGTGTCGTATTTACCAAATAGGAAAAACATGTTATGAACGCAGTAGGATTTGATGAGTCTGATTGATCCATTGCAGGTGGTTGATCTTTGGACAGAGATCGGATTGGATTTGATCTACCTCGGGGTCGATGAAGAAACCCTAGCGAGCCAGAAGTTTGAATGTCGATCATGGCGGGAAAACTCAAGTATAAGTATGTCGACTCATGACTGAAGATGATTGATGATATTGTAAACTGGATGATAAATAGTAGAGAGTGAATGAGCAGTAGAGAGGCAACTAGTCAGAGACTTCATTAACTATCATAGAGATGTTAGGAACTAGAAGGACAACTGAGAGGGGGGATGAATCAGTTGTCAATAAATTACAACCCAAAACTAATTAATCCAACCTAAAACTCGGTGCCAGTAAAAAAATCTTAATGCCAGTAAAACAGATTAACAGTTATAGCAGTACTAGTATAATTTAATGCATGAAACATAAAGGAAAACAAAATTCACAACACATGACACAAATATTTTGACGTGGAAACCCTGTAAGGGGAAAAATGAATGTGGTAAACCTTACCCACAATCAGATGATACTACTGCAGATAGTATGTTTATATAATAAGGGGTCTACACCAGAAAGGCCAATTGCCTAGAGCTCATTGCTCAATCAAAAAATAGGAGTCACACTGACTACAACTAGATGGTTAAATCTAATAACAATGTACTTCTTCAGTATGGAATCTGCAATGCTGGATTCGGTACCAGTTTAAGCTCTGACCATGAGTGCCAAACACCTTCATAACCTTTCCTTCAACCTTCAGATAATATCTGTGTGATTTGCACAAGGGTTCACTTATTCTTGCTCTTCACAATGATCTTCAATATTTGCACACACTCATTCATCCATACACTCATACATATTTACAATTATTTATACAAAACCTAAGATCTTATCATGAGGTATGTTCACTAAAGATATTACAATTACATAATAAGTCTTGATAAGATACAATGTGTCGGCCTCAATACATTTACACATTATCCAATCAATAAACCATTTCCAAAATGTATTGTGCTGATCTAGAATATGACATCTTGTACTAGTCCATAACCTAGACCTATCTACTTGTAAAGGCAAATATGTGGACCCGATTAGTTCAATAAGTAAAATACCAAATGTAAACATCCAATCCATGTCTTCGACATAACCAAATGATCTCTAGATGATAACAAGTCATCATCATTTTTGGTGAACCATATAACCTGTCGCTGAACCATATACTGGTGACTATGCATAAGCCAATATCCATACCGGGACCACAATGTGTCGGTTCAACAATAAACCAATATAACCAGAGTGCCAAATCAACAATGTAGACCTCTAGAAAGATAAGTGTTGACATCAATGAAAAAACCAATGCAACACATGACGAAGTCATCCATAATACCAACAATCTCCCCCTTTAGCATTCATGGCAACACTAGATGGAAAAACATCGAAGTGCCAAAAATAGAATGCCAAATACCAACAATCTCCCAAAATAGATCAATCAAAGTTTTGTACCAAAAATACATCTCTCCCCAATCTTCAAAGTACAATGATTTTCCATAGACATCAAATGCCAAAGTAATCAAGAATCAAAATTAGAACATAACATACAACTAACTACTCCCCTTGAGAAGTAGCTCTCCTTCATCAAAGCTGGAAAAAGATTTTTCTATTACTCCCTACCAATTTGATGCCAATCTTCATCATTCAAGTCTCTGTCAGTGGGGAAATTACCCCAAGCTTCTCTTTGAGATATTCAAATGTTTCCTTAGGCAAAGGCTTTGTAAATGTATCTGCAATTTTCTCTTTAGTATTCACATACACCAATCTCACTTCATTTTGCTTCAACATTTTCTTTCAGAAGGTTATACTTAATAGAAACAACTTTTGTTTTAGAGTAAAATACTAGATTCTTTCATATATCTATAGCTGCTGAATTATCACAGTAAATAATTACCTATTCTTTGCAGTTTACCTTTATATCCTTCAACATTTGCTTGATCCATAATACCTGAGAGCAAATTAGTTGTTGCTGCAACATATTTTGCTTCTACTGTAGATAATGATGTACAAGTTTGCTTCTTGTTGATCCATGAAATTAACCTTCTGCCAAGAAAGAATGCACCACCAGTGGTACTCTTTCTATCATCCACATCTCCTGCCCAATTTGCATCTATATATGCACATAACTCAAAATTGTCATTCTTAGGATACCATAAACCAAGATTTGTTGTGCCTTGTAGGATTTGTGTCAAATACAGTAACCCTCCAATCATATATTTGCACCTTGTTGGATTTATAGGAGCTGAATCATCCTTTGATATCAATTTATCAGTTGTACTCATAGGAGTGCTTACCGGTTTGGATTTTTCCATCCCAAATTTCTTCAAGAGTTCCTTCAAGTATTTTGTTTGACATATGAATATACCTTTATCTATTTGTGAAATCTGCAAACCTAGAAAGAATTTTATCTCTCCAATCATGTACATTTCAAATTCTTCCTACATCTTGTTAGCAAAGTCTTTACATAGCTCTTCTTCTCCTCCAAAAATGATATCATCCACAAATACTTCAATAACCAAAATGTCATCATTGGTAATTTTGTAATACAAATTATTGTCAGCATTAACTTTTGTATAACCAAGCTTTAAAAGATATTTATCTAGTCTAGCATACCAAGCTCTGGGAGCTTGGTTCAATCCATATAAATCTTTCCTTAACCTGCAAATCATATCCTTAACATCTGTTAATGAAAATCTATCAGGTTGTTCAATGTAAAATTCTTCTTCAAGATCTCTATTAAAAAATGCACATTTTACATCCATCTGATAAACCTTATAGTTCTTGTGAGCTGCAAATGCAAGAAATAGTCTAACTGCTTCAATTCTGCCTATCAATGCAAAAGTTTCATTATAATCAATTCCTCCTTTCTGAGAATAACCTTTACAAACTAATCTTGCTTTTTTTCTGATTACTTCACCATCTTTATTAAGTTTATCTCTAAATACCCATTTAGTTCCAATTACATTTTTGTCTTTAGGCCGGGGAACTAATGTCCAAGTATTATTCTTTTCAATCTGTTCTAATTCATCTTCCATTGCTTCTATCCAATGTGTATCGTTACACGCTTCAACAACTAATGCTGCTTCAACTTGAGAAATTAAACATACCTCTTCATTTTCCAATCTTCCTCTTGTCATAACACCTTGATTTTTATTTCAAATTATCTAATTTTTTGAATGATTCAATGTTACATACCTAGGTTTATTCTGATTTCCACTTACAGGATGTTGTTCTTCAGTCACATTTGAGTTTTTTGATGATGCCAGTGTGACTGGTTCTTCATTCTATTCTGGTGTAATTTGTGTCGGTTCAGACTTATAGATCTTGATTCTCCTCCAAAATGTTTATCTATATTCACATTAGTACTTTCAATGATTTTCTGCAATCTTTTATTATAACATCTATATGCCTTGCTTCTAGTTGAATAACCAAGAAATATTCCTTCATCAATTCTAGGACCAAATTTGCCAATAGAATCATCTCTCCTAATATAGCATTTGTTTCCAAATATTTTGAAGTATTTAAGAGTAGGAGTATGACCAAACCATAGTTCATAAGGGGTCTTACCGGTTTCACCTTTGATGTGAACTCTTTTGAAAGAATAAACTGTTGTATTCACTACTTCTCTCCAGTATAAATGAGGTAGATTTGCTTCCATCATCATGGTTCTTGTTGCATCCAGTATAGTTCTATTTTTTCTTTCCACAACTCCATTCTGCTGAGGTGTCTGGGGTGCTAATAGTTGTCCTTTGATTCCATTCTCTTCACAGAATGCATTGAATTCCCTAGATGTAAATTCTCCTCCTTGATCAGATCTCAAACATTTGATTTTCTTTCTGGTTTCATTCTCTACCATTGCCCTGTATATCTTGAATCTTCCAAAAGCTTCTGATTTCTCCCTGAGAAAAGTAACCCAACACATTCTATAATAATCATCAATTATTAGCATAAAGTATCTATCACCTTGAAGACTCCTTGTCCTTTTTAGACCACATAAATCAGTATGGATTAAATCAAGAATATTATTAGATTTCTCAAAAATGCTCTTAAATGTTGTTCTAACTTGCTTTCCCATCTAACATTCCTTACATACCAGATTATGAGGTTTCACAATCTTAGGTAAATCCCTTACAGCCTTGGTTGAATTGATCTTTACAATGCAATCAAAATTCACATGATAGAGTTTTTTATTCCATAACCAACTTTCATCCATGTGAGAAATCAAACATGTCTTATCACTGGTATTCAAATGAAATATATTACCTTTAGTCTGATTACCGGTTGCAATCTCCAATCCAGTTATGTTCATGATTTTGCATTTTCCATTCTTGAATTATAATTGAAATCCTTTTCCCACTAACTAACCAACACTCAAAATATTATGCTTTAAACCTTTGACATAGTAAAAATTGTCAATGTTGTGCTTACCATCCAAAGATATAGTGCCTCTTCCTTTGATTAAACAAGCTTTGTCATCTCCAAATCTTACTAGGCCTCCGTGAATTTCTTGAAATAATAAGAATTTTCTTTTATCACCAGTCATATGATGCGAGAAACCACTATCAATGATCCATTCATCCTTTTCTTCATTCTTTGCTGCCAATGCCTACTCTACCAATTTTACAATAGGTATCAGTTGATCTTCTTTTATTGCAACAAACGCCCATCCACTATCTATTGGATCTTTACCTGAATCATCTATAACACCTTCATCTGCATAGTAACATGACTTATCTTTGTTTTTCTTAAATTTGTATCTCTGATATTTAGGGTTAGGTTTATATGTTTTCTTAGCTTCATCTCTTAGTCTTGCATGTCTATCAGGACACCTAGACATCATATGAACAACTTTATTGCAATTAAAACATTTGAAAGGTGCTTTACCTTCATACTTACTTCCTACTGGACCTTTAGGCATCTTCCTTGCGAATAGTGCTTAAAGTTCTTCATTTTCTCTCCTGATATCTTCAAGTTCTTTTGTATAAAGTGCTTTCCAATCAGATTTGTCAGATGATGATGATGATGATGCTTTGAAAGCTATATCAGTTTTTACTGTAGCAACAGGACCAAATTCTTCAAGCTCAAATGCTAAAAGTATTCCAACCAAAGTATCTCTAGATACTGTTGTATTAGGCAGTGTTCTCAACTCATTAATAGAAGTCACTTTCATTTTGTAAGTTGGTGGAAAA
This sequence comes from Cryptomeria japonica, assembly GCF_030272615.1. Taxonomy (NCBI): domain Eukaryota; kingdom Viridiplantae; phylum Streptophyta; class Pinopsida; order Cupressales; family Cupressaceae; genus Cryptomeria; species Cryptomeria japonica. The sequence goes on along the minus strand of NC_081410.1, from coordinate 465,241,693 downwards.
GCTCTTAAAACTTTAGAAATAATTTCATCTTCACTTAAATATCATCCACAACATTGTATTCCTAAAATAATTTCATTAACTCTTTCCATAAATGCAAAAAAAATTTCATCTTCTTCCATTTTTAAATTTTCATACCTAACCCGATAACATTCCAATGTTGCAATCTTGATAGTCGTATCTCCTTTATTCAATCTTTCTAGTTTATCCCAAATAGCTTTTGCAATAGATCTGTCTAATAATCCCACAATTTGTTGATCTGATAATGCGCTTAGAAGTGCTTCTCTTGCTTTGTAATCATTCTCTAAGTCTTTAGCTAATATCGATGGATGAGGGTTATTCGGAGTAGGACCAACATAGCCATTCTTTGTAACATCCCATATATCTCTTCCAATGCAGTTCAGATGTGTTTCCATTTTGATCTTCCATATACCATAGTTAGTTCCATCAAGTTTAGGACTGTCCTTCCTGAAAATATTTGCTACCATAGGATCTCCTCAAGTTGTTAGGCTTCTACAAAAAGAGGACTAAGCTTTGATACCAATTGTTAGGAACCCGAAGGAAAATTGAGAGGGGGGGTGAATCGGTTTTCAATAAATTACATCCCAAAACTAATTATTCCAACTTAAAACTCAGTGTCGGTAAAACAAACTTAATGCCGGTAAAATAGAATAATAATTATAGCAGTACCAGTATAACTTAATGCATGAAATAAAAAGGAAAACAACATTCACAACACATGACATAGAGAATTTGACGTGGAAACCCTATAAGGGGAAAAACCACGGTGGGAAACCTTACCCACAATCAGATGATACTACTGCAGATAATAAGTGTATATAATAAGGGGTCTACACATACAGAAAGGACAACCACCTAGATCTGCTTATTCTTTCTCTTCACAATGATCTTCAATATTCACACACACTAATTCATCCATACACTCATGCATCTTTACAATTATTTATATAAAACCTAAGACCTTATCATGAGGTCAGCTCACTAAAGATATTACAATTACAAAATAAGTCTCGATGTGATACAATGTGTCAGCCTTAATACATTTACACATTATCCAATCAATAAACCATTTCCAAAACATGTTGTGCTGATCTGGAACATGATATCTTGTACCGATCCATAACCTAGACCTATCTGCTGGTAAAGGCAAATATGTGAACCTGATTAGTTCAATAAGAAAAACACCAAATATAAATATCCAATCCATGTCTTCGACATAACCAAATTATCTATAGATGATAACAAATCATTATGCCAGTGAATCATATATCGATGATTGTGCATAAGCCAATATCCATACCGGGACCACAATGTGTCGGTTCAATAATAAACCAATATAACGAGAGTGCCAAATCAACAATGTAGACCTCTAGAAAGATAATTGTTGACATCAATGGCAAAACCAATGCAACACATGATGAAGTCATCCATAATACCAACAAGAGATTGAGTTTTGAAGGTGCAATCGGTGAGAGGTTTTGGCAGAGGCAAAACCGGCAAGGACAGAGAAAATGGTAAATTACAAAGTGCGTTGCAATGGTGCAAACTGGTAGTGCTAGAACCTGCAAAAAGGGTAGTGAAGGAGTTGAAGTGCAGTGCAAGCAGTTGAGGAGATCTGGTAAGCTAGAGAACAGTGCAGAGTTAAACCTGCAATTGAAGTAACTGACAAGCTGAGAATCGGTAGTGTTTAGACAACAGAACCAGCAGTGAATTGGAGAGATTTGTATGAGACTTACAAAGTTATTTTGTAACAAGAATCATACTTTTATATCTAATATATGTTTATTGTAGATCACTAAGTTGGAGCTCGGTGTAGGGGTTGGTGCCCTAAAGCAATTGTGGTACTCCTTTGGTTGGTTTCCTAAATGTTTTGTACTGAGGTTTTCATTGTGAGGCTAGATTGGAGCAGTAGTCTCTAGAAGCACTTCTCACCGAGGTTTTTCCCATCTTGGGTCTTCCTCATACATCTAGTATTATGTGATGTCCCTTTTATGTGTGGTTGTTTTTGTGTTATCCTCCCATCTAATCAATATGTTTTCTTTATGTTAGATCAGTTAATCGATATATACACATAGCATAGAAAATGGAAAAGATTTGGAAATCAATGATTCACCCCCCTCTCAGTGACATCTTGTGTTCAACATTATTCTCTGTTGGTTCTCTGCTCACCTTCTCTGGCTCTTCCTCTACTCTATCTTTGCCTTGTCTGGTCTCTTCTCACTCTCTCTCTCTCTCACTACACTCCTTTGCTCACTATAGCTTCCTTACTAATTCAGACTCTACTAGTTGAATGAACTATCAAACCATGCACCTGGTTACCGATTCTCAGACCTTTTTGTCTGATTCCTTCCTGCCCTGCTTTTACCTTGTCAAATATTTTCTGATACTCACACTACACTATTTCACTATTTGTTGCCTTCTTACCAGTTCTAAAAACTACTGATTCACTTGACTGCTACAATATTTAGCATCTTACGAGTTACTTTAGCCTCACCGGTTTAACCCTGTATTAAACCCTCTTACTGGATTACCTTCCAAAACTCAATCATTATGATCTTCTATAGATTACACTGTCTGATTTTTATCGCACACTCACCCTGAGTCCTCCTGCATCTAGCATCCAACCTCCTTCATCGGCCTCAACAGCAGCAACCACTTAGATCTTAAACCTACATATTTATACTCGGGCTTTCCTACCAAAATGGAAACTCAAACTTCACACCCTAGGATTTTCTTCACCGACTCAATCTATATCAAATCTAATTGGATCTCTTCTTTAAGATTGATAATCTACAACAAGTCAAACTACACTTCCATGTTTTATACTTCCAATACACGTTTCCTTTCTTTATTAAAGTAAAACTTGTTTGTCGGCCTCGCTCTTGTCAAACACATTAAATGATCTCACAATCCCTTATGCCAAATCAGATCTACAACATGATGTCCTTCTTCGATCATGATGTCAAGGAATCATATCTCTATCTTTTGACTTGCTTTGAGCTGCCATCCTCTACACTGAACCCATGATTTACATAGTTTGCATAAATACTGACTTAGTCAGCAACCACCTCACCAATGCACTCTTCACCACTACATGTTAGCCACCTAGATCATATGTTTCATCTGTGTTGGCATCCAACTCACTTTACTATATCAGTTCAGGCTTAGTCAATGACCACAACACACAACCGATGTATACTTCATACTACCAGTCTTCTTTCCATACCAGTGATACACTAGCTGGTTAACCTTTGAACCATGTAGTTTCTTGTTCTACCAATGGGATCACATTAGCTTGATCACCAAACTTTGCCAATCCACCAAATGTATCTAGAGTGGGTCACCATGCATATCTTTATCCGATGAGAGATTTCCAGTTTGCCTCTTTGCTTTCTTGTCGATTGGCATACTTACCGGTTGACACTAACATGTCAACAATCTCCAATGCATACATTCTATCATATCAGTGGCATGATAATCTCAGACATCAATCATCAACATGCATCTCTGTTGATATCAGCAGCTCTAAGTGAATCCACATCTACAATTGCCAACACTTACCTTCTTCTTCATTTAACCAGTTATCCTCTCAATGGGTTTGCCAAAGTGACAAACTCATCACTCCTTAGCTATCCCGGTAGCTCATCATGCTTACTCTTCTTGATCTGGTGCACATCTTTGGTTTCACACACCTAAGGAATCATTATGTTTCACTTTGTTTATCATATGTGTGCCTTCAACCACCTACCTTATATCTCTTGATTGTCTTATCTCAGAGCATTATCACTTACCGGTGAGAGTAGATGAACCATTGCACTTAACTTGCCAATCACCTAGTGAGAGTGGATCCTTGTCACCTACTGACAACTAACTGGTGGGAATCAGTTGTCATTGCATTGTGCACTCTACTTCTGGTGTTGCACTAACGTGACTTCCCTATTTGAGCAGATACATCTTCAATCAAAAATCATAACCCGATAGACATCCCTTTTGGCTACCTTACTATCTACCAATCTTCTCTTCATCTGGTGACAACATCTTCATCCAGTGGGAGTCCTACTATATGTCATCCAACTGCATACTGATTGCCTACACTTTCTCCATTCAACCTTGCTTTCTTACCGGTCATATACTTACTGGTTGGCAAACATACACTACCAACACATCACTCACCGGTTGGCTTTTCCATAATTCCAACTATCTCCAATGCCTATTCACCGATCAACACCCCAACAATCCATATTTACTGATGAAAAGCTATACCAGTAACATCAATGACACCATTATCAGTTGACATCAATGATAACACAATTCCAACATCGGTAACCTCCAACTGATCTTTGAGATATTCAAAAGTGTCTTTAGGCAATGGTTTCATTACAATATCTGCAATTTGTTCCTTAGTAGGCACATAAACCAATCTAACTTCCTTTGCTTCAACCTTTTCCTTCAAGAAATCATACCTTATATAAATGTGTTTTGATTTGGAATGAAATACCAGATTCTTTGACATATCAATAGCAACAATATTATCAGAATGAATAATAATAGGCTCATCATAACTTACCCTTATATCCTTTAACATTTGTTTCATCTATAAAATCTGAGTACAGTTGGTAGCAGCTACAACATATTCTGCTTCAGCTATAGAAAATGGAGTTCATGATTGCTTCTTACTAACCCATGAAACTAACTTCTTCCCAAGAAAGAATGCATACCATGTCACAAACCCAAACATTGCAATGCACAACACAAGCAAACCAAGGGCACCCACCATGTAGTAATCCCCAAAAATATGATCTTCAGGATGATTTCGCTTTACATACTTGGGAGTCTTTGAATTTTATTGATTTGTTGACTCATTCTGTTGTTCCACTACCACTGTTGAGTTTTATGATGCTACCACTATCATAGGTTCATTGATTTGAAATAATTCTTGCATTACCAGTTTAGGTCTAATAAATTCATCTTTCGATCCATAATTATATGCTCTGATCTGATTACTGTCATTCTCATCCACCTTGACATTTATGCTTTCCAATATCCTATTCAATCTTTTGTTATAACATCTATATGCTTTTCTCTTAGTAGAATAACCCAAAAATATTCCTTCATCACTTCTAGGATCAAACTTTCCTAATGCATCATCTCTTCTAATGTAAAATTTGCTTCCAAAAATTCTAAAATATCTGACAGTAGGAGTACGACCAAACCATAATTCATAAGGAGTCTTGTCAGCATCGCCTTTAATGTGTACTCTGTTGAAAGTGTATATAGTGGTATTGATAGCCTCTCTCCAATAGATATCAGGTAATTTAGCTTCAGTCATCATAGTCCTTGCAGCATCCAAAATTGTTTTGTTCTTTCTTTCCACCAATCCGTTCTAATGTGGGGTTCTAGGTGCAGAAAGTTGTCTCATAATACAATTCTTTTCACAAAAGTTGTTGAACTCATTGGATGTAAACTCACCGCCATGATCTGATCTTAAGCACTTTATCTTCAATCATGTCTCATCCTTAGCCATAGCCTTAAAGATTTTGAATTTCTCAAAAGCTTCATATTTCTCTTTCAAACATGCTACTCACATCATTATAGAATAGTCATCAATAAGTAACATAAAATATCTATCACCTTGAAAACTTTTTGTCCTTGCTAGTCCACACAAATTAGTATGAATAAGATCAATAATTTCATTAGATTTATCATGTACAATTCTAAAAGAAGTTATAACTTGCTTACCCATTTGACATTCTCTACATACCGGATTATGTGGTTTAACAATCTTAGGCAAATCTTTGACAGCCGGTATTGAATTGATCTTTACTATGCAATCAAAATTAACATGACATATCCTCTTATGCCATAACCAACTTTCATCAATCTAAGCAATCAAGCAAGCCTTCTCACCGGAGTTCAAATGAAAGATATTACCATTGGCTTGAGTTACAAAAGCAATCTCCAATCCAAATTTATTATTGATCTTATATTTCCATCCTTGAATTGCAAATGAAATCTTCTATCCACCATCTGACCTACACTTAAAAGATTATGCTTTAAGCCTTCAACATAATAAACATGCAATGATAAGAACTTTCTTTTGTCACCAGTCATGTGATGCAAGCACCCATTGTCTATAACCCATTCATCCTTCTCTTCAATTTTAGCAGCCAAGGCCTTTTCCTCAGTATGTGTTGGTTCAAAGACTGATTCTAGAGAATCATCCTTGATAGTAATAATGAACCAATCATTTCCAGATGAAGCACTATTACTCGATCCACTCACAGGTTCATCATCATCAACATAATTTATCCTTATTCTTTCTGAATCTAGGTTTACTTTGATATTCAAGATTAGTCTTATAATTCCTCATAAATCTTTCATGATTCCTAGCAGCTCTTTCAGGACATCTAAATGCAAAATGACCAATCTTATTGCATGAAAAAACTTTAAAAGGGACTTTTCCTTCATACTTACTTCCAACTTGTCCTTTAAGAATTCTTCTAGCAATCAGGGCTTCCCGCTCTTCAAGCTATCTTTCTTCTTTCTCAATTTCCTTCATATCCTTTGCATAAATCTCTTTCCAATCTATCTTCTGTTTACCAGATGCAGATGCTCTAAATGTAGTCTTAGTTTTAGCAACACTCTGATCTCCAAGTTCTTCAAGTTTAAAAGTAGCCAATTTCCCAAGTAGTGTATCTTTGGTCACAGGGATACTTGACATTGTCCAGAGTTCATTGATAGCAATAGCCTTCATTTTGTAAGTCGAAGGTAGAGCTCTTAGAAATTTTGACACTATCTCATCCTCACCAACAGATCTACCACAACATTTGATACCCATGACAATCTCATTGACTCTATCCATGAAATAACTTATCTTCTCATCTTCTCCCATCTTTAAAGTTTCATACCTTACCCGAAAACCTTCAAGTTTAGCAATCTTCACAGCCTGGTCACCTTCATAAAGAGTTTCAAGATTTGTCCAAATCAGCTTAGTATTCTCCCACTCTATGACATTCAATATCTTTTCATCAGATAGGGCCCTCAATAATGCTTCTTTTTCTCTTACATCATTTTCAGCTCTCTTTTTTTCATCAGCGAGTGTCAGTGTTCCAGAATTAGGATCATGAGGTATATACCCTTTCTCCACTATCTCCCAAATTTGAACTCCAAGACATCTGAGATGATTCTCCATTCACTCCTTCCATATCTTGTAATTTGTAACATCAAATCTGGGACTCTCTTTCTGGAAACGATTGAATGTAGAACTAGATGCAGTTTCCATCAAATCTCCTGAACCAGTTAAGCTTCCCTAGAGAGGACCTTGCTTTGATACCGATTGTTGGAATGCATAGATGTTGAACACTAGATACCACTGAGAGGGGGTACGAATCAGTGGTTTCCAAATCTTTTCCCTTTTCTATCCTATGTGTATATACCATTTAACTGGTCTAACATAAAACATACATACCGGTTAGATGGGAAGATAACAAAAATGCAACGACACAAAAAAGGGACATCTCATAACACCATATGTACGAGGACAACCCAAAATGGGAAAAACCTTGGTGAGAAATGTTGCTAGAGACTACTGCTCCAATCTAGCCTCACAATGAAACACTTGTTGGCCATTTGGTGGAAATGACTATGGGTTGCATTGATGTTAACACTAGTTGTTTGGATGCTTTATCGGCACCCTTCTCATGGTCCCAGTAGGTTGAGTGGTTTCTATTTATGGTGAAAATGGATAACAATAATAACGATATTGAAAGGCTAAATGAATTCAACCACAAAACCCTAGCCTAACAACAACAAAGATCCACCATAACATATGAAGATTACCTAAGACAATGCAAATCAAATGAAATCACAAAGATTATACCATCACATGTCCAATAGGGTTTGGATCTCCATTCTTCCTATCTCCATTGATCTTGCTTGATATATTTGCTCTCAGATTTAATGTGCACAAGAGCTCAACAAAGAACGGAAATGTGGTTGCGAGTAGGATCGCATATGCTCAAAAGCATAGTGTAGTCAATTGATCAAGTAGTTAGGTCATTAGGATGATTGATTAGGGTTGATAATGAAGGAAGCATCTCCTTATATAGAAGACACTATATGAAATGGAGGGATAAGATTGAGAGGTGTAAAAGGAGGTCAGCTATGATTAGAGGATAGGTAAAAGAAATAATAAAATAATGAAAGGGGTAGGTAGTGTATGAATTAAGAGATGAATGACATGTGTCATGGGTAGAAAAGGTTAATGAATAAATTAAATAAATAAAGATTCATTTAATTAATAGAGGAAGTGGGATCAATTAAATAAATAAAATATTTATTTAATTTAGGAAAAGGATAATTTAAATAAATAAATGTATTTATTTAAATGAGAAATAAGGCTAGAAGAGGATAAATGAATTAATTAAATAAATAAAGATTTATTTAATTAATAGAAGAATTAAGCTTAGATAATTAAATAAATAAAATATTTATTTAATTAGACCGGACAATTTTGGGTGTCTATAGTTTCTAGTTGGATTGAATCCAGCATGATCTGATAGGCTCTAGTATAATTCGGTTATGGAATTTTCTTATTCATGATACTCATGTTCATATTCAGTAAGTTGGTCTTGGTCTGGTAATCAGATGCTATCCTGTTTGCTTGGAAGCTTGGTTTGTGGTTCTAGTGAGGGTTTCACCGGCTGAGCTTTTGATGATATGCATAAGTGGTGTTGGTGCAAATTCTGGTGGAGATTCTGGATGTTGTTGGTGATCATGTTTGAGACTTGGTGGATGAAGATCATTGCTTTAGCGTGTGGACCTATATTGGGTCCCAATTGATCTAGGTTACAGACTAGCTTAATGTAACATGTGGATTGGACCTCTCAATATGTTTCTGGGATGTCTTATGTGTTGGATATTATTTGTTTGGTCTAAGGCTGACATGTTTTGTAATTATGTATTTGGTTTATTGTCTGGTGGCTAACCTGATTGTTTATGGTCGAGGGTTTGTATATATATGATATAAGATCTCATTGTAGATCATGTGTGAGGTAATGTGCGAATAATGCAATATCATTCAGGAAGAGAATTTGGTTGATCATTGGAGATCAAATTGGGTTTATGTAGAATATTTAGTCCTCCAGTATTGAGCTTAATCGGAACTATACTCAAGCATAGGAGATGCTATCTTTGTAGTTCAAACACTTCTTCTAGATTGTAGTCTGGATTTCTATGTAGTCAATGAGGCTCCTTTTGTGATGAAAAGTGTGCTCTAGGTTGTTGGCCTTCCTGCAAGTGTGGGTCCCTCAATTGTAATTCTCATACTTACTGCAGAATTATTATCTGAGTGTGGGTAGGATTCCCACCGTGTTTTTTCCCTTTATCGAGTTTTCCATGTATAAATATTGGTGTAATGTGGATAGTATTTATTTTGTGATTATTGTTTATGCTTAATTGGTTTAACTTCTATTCCAGTATTTGGTTTAAGAATTCTTTTATTACTGGTCTTCCGATTATTTGAGCTATCTAACAAAAAACTCGATTACAACATTTAGGGCACCAACCCAAAGAGTACCACTCCTTCTTTAGGGAACCAACCCCTACACCAAGCTCCAACTCAGTGATTACAAAATCATATATCAGATACAAAAGTAATATCCTTGTTACAAAAGAACTTTGTAACTATTATGCAATTATATCCACCGGTTCTCCTCTATCCAATTCTTTGTCGGTTCTTTGCTAACCTCTATGTTGCAACCTTCTAGGGCTCTTCTTTTTCGGTCCAATCATCGCTAATGCACTCCTCTGTCAGACTTAATGGCATGCTACCAGTTGCCTCACTCCTTCCGGTTGAACTCTTCTATCTAGTTCTCTCTCACACACTCGATTTCTTATGTGATTGTTGTTTTACACTAGACTAGTTAACTCTCTGGTTTTTCTCTCTTATGCAGCAACATCATTTACATCTTTGATTTGTATTCTTGTAGCTAGACTTTTCTTCCTAAATGTGAGTTTTAACATTGGCATGCTAGGGTTTCTGCCATGCACTGAATCTGAATCCAATCTGATCTCTGATCATCATGGCACATCATATCCAATCAGATCTCATGTCCTTGATTGATGACTTGTAGCTCATCAATTAGAATCACCATACATTTTACCTTTCAGCACACATCTTCTATCTTTAGCCATCTGTAGCATTATGTTTGGCCTTGTGTTTGGTCAATCACGTGTGTGATGCGGTTTCATTCACCCACTTCGATCTGCAAGATCAGTCTATACTGAATCTTTGTTATTTTCTTGATCTTGAGCTACAATCCTCTACCATCATTTATCGATCTTTGTAGTTATCTTTAAATATTGGACCAACCACCAAAAACCTCACCAACACACCACACCAACCTGTGCATGCATGCCACTTCACCTTCATGTGGAACCTTTATCAGCATCCACCTTGGCACACTATTTTGATCCAACTTGGTCACCGACCAGTAGCACATAACTGGGTCCATCTATCAATTCACAAACCCTATCGATTATAGCCTAATTGGTTTGTCTTCAACCTTGCACTTTTCTTCTCTTCCAGTGGAACACCTAAACCAATCAACACTCTTGCCAACCTACCTCATGCATATCTTTCAATAGATGGGATCCTTTCACTTCTGCACCTTGTCAGCTTTTCTGATGGACATACTTATTGACAACCACCTTGATGACACCATATCATCAATCTTCAACAAACTCCATCTTCATTCCAGTTGCACTCTTTGTCTATAGCATGCTCAACCCTACCTTCTTCATCATTTGACACATTCTCCTATAAACTAGTTTGTCGAAGTGACAAACATATCCTTCAATCTTTGTACTGGCAACTCATCATGGCTACCCTTCCAAATCTGGTGCATATCTCTGATCTCATGTACTTAAGGCAACTTAGTGTTTCCCCAGTTCATCCGGTGTGAGCCTTCAATCACCTGTCTTCTACTCTTCTATCTTATCTTGGAGGAATATTATGCATTCCATGCATAATAGGAGATAAGCTCCACTTACCGGTGAGAGTAGATCCTTATCATCTGCATCCGGTATTATAGCAATATAGTTTCCCGGTTTGAGTAGGCACATCTTCAAACAAGTACATGTGATCCGATTGGGCACACACTCTGTCAAACTTCTCATCAACCTATGATATCTTCTTAATTCGGTGACTGCATCTTTATCTGGTGGGAGTCCTGTTGTTCCACATCCAAACATCCAATAGCATATCGATTGTCACTTCTTTATTAGCTCACCCTGCAAATCCACTCGCAAGTTCTGCCTGCTTTCTCACTTGTCAGTTGGCAACAATGTACTGCCAACATGTCGCTTACTGGTTGTTATACCATACTAGTCTCTTGTCCATGTCTTCAACACAAGTCAACACTAACTTGTGTACCGGTGACTCTAATGACCATTATACTTGATGACATTAATGACACCATTTTTGGTATGCATCAATGATAGCACTACTCTGAATCTCCCATATTGGTTGCCATCCTATACCTGTTGACATCAATGACAACATAATGCCAACAATCTCCCCCTTTGGCATTGATGTCAACACATGTAATATCTGGCATACTATGATTCTCTTTCTCCATGTTTGTAAGTCCCTTGGATTCTCACACATGTAGTATGTGGCACACTATAGAATATTTATCCCCCTTTGACAACAATGGCAAAGGGTACTGTTAGGGTTTCTCTCCTCCTTGTGTCTACTGGGCACTGACAAAGTTTACTATCCTCCCTTTTTCTCTACTGGATGCATCTCTTCCTTTCACCATCATACATTGCATCCTCTCAATTCAGAACACTTGAAATGGAGGGCTCAACCACCAACTGACACCAATTGCTCAACAACCAGGTGTATATGCAAACTAGATGCCAATTTCATATACAAGTATGCAACCAATTGAAGGAACATGTGTCAGTGACTAAAACTTACCTACTGGTTAGACTGCATCATCTCCCCTTGATATGAAGAAGCCATTCTGACCCCAAATTGCTGATACCAAGTGTTGGAGCTAACACTGATACCAATTGTATCTCTTTTGATACAAAATGCATGTTCTCCTATGTAGGTAACTCTCCCTCTTTGCAAGAAACACTCTCGGTGGTCTAGTTGTGATTTCAATTAAGTACAAATTGAATAGTCATTGAAATACCTTACAACCCTAGGCCCATGAGCACATCCCAAGGTCTCAATTATACCGGTACAACCATAGAAATTTTCACTCCCCCTGTGTCTAGCAAGTCTAATACAAATCAGAAAACATGGCTATGAACTCCCCCTGAGCCATAGATCTCTAGTCATCTTTTCTTGTCAGGTTCCAAAATGGAGTTTTAACCTTCACCTTATATTGGTTGAGGTGTGCACATGTGATTAATCTAATGATCTATCAGCTCCAATATATCCACCACAACTTATAACATGAACCTAGATGTACACAATTCCATACGACATCACTATCATGCCATATATCAAACTGGTTAGCCCACAAAGATGTATGTACACATGATCAACTACTAGGCCATCATGTGTCATTAAGGTCTTTTCCAATACCACTTGAGATATAATCACTTCAATCCATGCAATCAGAGTTACTGTGATGATCCCAGACCTTATTGACATACATAACCTGCACTACCAGTTAGTATACATACTGGTTACATACTGCACATGTCGGTTTCCTACAACTGGTCCATTATCTCTACCAGAGCACCTTCCTCTAACTCTTGTCTTCTTGTGTCGATTTGCTTCTGATCCCAATTGAATATTTTCCTTCCATTGACACATTTAGTAGTGATCCATTTCTCTTTTGTAGGTATGTGTCCAAGGTAGCCACTATACACACTTGTCATCTCATTTCCTTCCTTCATGTCAGCAGTAACCAGTTCTTCCATTTATCCTTTTCACTAAAGGGGTGAATAATATTGCCAATGTGTTACTCTCTCTGAGGTCCTATATCTCTTTTAAGCCTTAGGAGATATTACCTATGAATTGAATGCACAGTGCCAGTCCATGGTCCTACTCTCTTCCTTCTTCCTCCAAACCTACATGACTTCACTTTTCTTCCCATTTTCAATCTTGGAAGTAGGTTTTACCTTCTTCTGCCAATTTGTCCTTTCTCTACCAGATTATACTACATGACCAGAAGGATTGCTATAGAAGTAAACTATGTTCATGTTGTAGACGTCTAAAAATGGTCAACGCTTGCGGAGTCATACTTTAACATTTGCGCATTGCCTTATTTTAGGGTTTTTACGTTGCATTAACATTTCCACTATGTTGCGTAGTTGGTCTTTATCATTTGTGAGCATCGAGTCCTTCTTTTGCATTCTTCATTTGTCTCGCTTTCAAATTTGGTCTTGTCGATAATAATCTTTAGTCATGATTTTGGTCGATCTTATCCTGTTGCATCAATGTGCATGCTCATTTATCATCATTATGGACATTGTCAATCCTAATTGATGATAGAATTAGGGTTTTGTCCTCTTGTCAATCTTGTCAATTTTGCGATCGATTTGTCATCGATCGTTGTCCTTTTCAATCTTGTCATTTTGCGATCGATTCATCATCTATCCTTGTCCTCTTTTCAATCTCGTCAATTTTGTGATTGATTTGTCATCGATCGTTGTCCTTTTCAATCTTGTCATCTTGCGATTGATTTGTCATTGATTGTTGTCCTTTTCAAATCATGTCAATTTGGATCAATTAGTCATTGTTCCTCATCAATTGGCACCTATCAATTTGATCTCCTTATCAATCTTGGTCAATTTATCAATCTTGGTGAATTTATCAATCAAATCATTTATCAGCACTGGTCCTTTGTCAGTCAGAATCCTGATCAAATCGACCTTACATCAATTATCTTTTGTCAAGACCTAATTGTCATCCTTGCATTTCTAATTCATCTTCTAGGCTTTTATGATTTATTCATTTAATCTTGTTTGTCATTTTCCCTCTAGGTTAAATAATTTATTTATTTATCCTAAGTCTTCTTGTCACAATTAAATTTTTATTTAATTGGCTAATTAATTCCTCCCTCTTTTTGTAAATTAATTAATGAATGAAAAATTATTAATTAATTTACCTAATTTTCATCAATTTCTAATTTCCTAATTTCCAATTCATCTAATTTTCTATTTTCTCCTTTTTTTCTAATATTTCTCCTAATTTCATGGAAATGAAATTTCAATCTTGTCATAATTTGTCATAATTTGTCAATCAATCAACTTTGCATAGCAACTTTGTCAATTTGTCATAATTTGTCAATCAATCAATTTTGCATAGAAAGTGTCAATTTTATCATATTTTGTCATATTTGTCATTCTTGATTTGAAATTTCCTTTCAAATCTCTTCATGCTAATCTTGTCATCTCTCCAATTTGTCTATAAATTGGATGAATTTCTTCAATCAGGGGATCCGATCAATCAATCACGCTTCTAGTATCCTTACGCTGCCATTTCATCTTGCTTTCATGCTATCCCTTTGCATTTGTAGGTGAGATCCACAAAAAAAGCAATTTGAAGGAGAAAGAAGGACAATGGAGAATTTTGGAGGAGATATTCGCATTTGGAATGGTTTACATTTGATTTGAATGTCTTGTTTTCAGTATCTCTATTGAATGTTATTAGGATTTGTCATTGCAATCTAGCTTTTTTGTGATTGAGCTAGTTAATATCTATTTTCTTTGATGTATTCCAAATTCCTATCTACATTTTCTGGTGAACCTGACGTGAACTAACCCCTTAACTGTGTTTTTGAGTGCCTTTCAAGCTGATTTGCAGGTGAAAAACTCAAGAAACAGGGCGACCCAAAGCTTTCTGGACACTTCTGCGCCTATGTCAAGGCATTCTATGCCTATGTCAAGGTAATCTGCGCCTGTGTTGAGACATTCTGTGCCTGTGTAAGGCCAGAAACAGAGGTGAAAATCAGTGCTTTTACTTGCAAATTACTTTGTTTTCATATTCTGGTTTTCTTTGGTACTGATTCTTTGTGCAACACCTTGGCATTATGTGTGATGAACACTAAGAATGAAACTACTAACAAATCTTATGTAGGACGCAGTCAAAGACTTCAATTAAAACATCTTGCATGTGATTTTTAAAGTAGTTGCACATTTAGTTTCTTAAAGGTTAATGAACACCATGCATGCTTTGTTTGCTTTTAGTTTGTTTGCATGTTTTAACCTTTAGAATTAGGCCTACCTCCCGATTTGCCTAACACTTTGCATAGGCATTGGTGAGAGGGAACGACCCTAAGTGGTGACGGGCTGAAGCCAAGCTCTTCCGAACCACTCTAAATAACTATGGATGCAATGAAAGTTGTAGACAATGGGTGCTGGAATGGTATTGCGAAGATTTATTTGCCGGATCAATACCCACCCGAACGGATGCCTTAACTAGAACCTTTTGTTTGTAGAGACCAAAAACCTTCTATTTGTTGGCTCAAGTGTTGTGATACGCACATGCCGAAGACACCTCTCATGTACTCCTTAGTTAGAGATGGCAAGTTCTTGGGAAGTGATGCCCCTTGAACTTGAAGCTTGGTATGCCAGAGAAGTGAGTGCACTATAAGGGGGAGCCAGTGCTACCAAGCGTCTAGCTATCTGGCTAAGTGTTGTATTTCATTGGAGGATTCAATAGATATTGCCCTTGCCAACCATAGGATTTGTTGTAAATGTGCTTGATTGTCTTGAGTCAAGGTCAAACAAATATTTTGTCTTCCGTGATTGTCAAAGGTTAAATTAAAAACTAACTTTCAAAAGTGCTCATAATCAACTTGGACTTTCAAAATCAACAACATTCAACTCAAAACAAAATCCAAACAAAAATCCAAATTTGTCCAAGTATTCATCCAACATTTGAACATGGTTGTCAACACATTGGATGTCTTTGTTTCAAAATTCATGTCACTTTAGGCTAGGTTTTGCATAGTCCCACTTAGGTCCTAAGGCATATTGTCATCTTCATTCATTTTAGTCCTTTTCATTGCAAGCATCCTCATTTTGCACTTAGGTCCAAGATCATTTTTGCTAAGTTTGCATGTCATTGTCATATCCAAGATAGATTTCCATTTAGGTTGCATAGGTTGCATTTTGCATATTCTAAATCATTGGTCTTTGCATATCCTTATCATTGCATTGTCATATCATATCCTTAGATCATTTTCATATCATATCCTAAGTCATTGTCATAATCATTGCTTTCTTGCGTGTAGTCTCAAAAATGAGGTTTTGTCATACTTGAGTAATACAAATCTTTGAATAAACCCTAAGTCATTGTTAGGAAGTCTAGACCTTATCAAACTTTTGTCTTTTTGTCATCAATGTCATTTGGTCAAACCTAGCTTAGTATCCAAGCATATAGGGGAGACATTATCATTTTGTCTATTTGTCACTTGGTCCTTTTGTCCTTTGAGGTCTAGACATCATTTCAATTTCCTAAGGGTCCCATTTTTAGATTTGCATTCCAAAAAGTTTGTCAAAATCTTGAAAAACGACCAAAAACATAGGTTGCATTCTTGCCATAGATTGCATTTTCATCTATTTAGTTTGCATTTAGTTGCATATCATACATCATCCTTTACAAATTCCATTTTCATAGTGACATGCTTGTTGAAACAAGGTCAAAATCTAAGAAGATGGGTGAACCAACATATCAACCCATTGACAACATATCAAACTCACAGTCTCAAACTAATCAAACAATACAAATTGAAAGTTCGTCAAACACATCATTACCACCATATGGAATGGTTCAACTTGGACCACCCCCACTATATGAACCAATGTTTGTACCCATGAAACTGGGATATGGGAGTGTTCCACCAACACCAAGAGGAAGTGCACCCTTTGATTGGAATCAACCGAACCTGCAACATGAAATTCAAACATTACATGAGGAACAAACTCTTTCACAAGGATTTGGTTCAGATCAAGGCATTCAACAAGAAATAAATCCAAATGTTTTACCAGCTTCTTCATCAGATTCTGATGCTTCCAATGATGTTGATATGTTCCTTAAAGATTCTAAGTTACAAAAAGATGGATAAATTCTTGAACAAGGTCTTTAAGATGTTCCCACAAAAATATCTTGACATGATGAGTAATGTGACCTCCTCAAGTGAGCAAATCAATGTGCAAAAACAACAAGGTGGTGAGTTGTTAAGTTTCTCTCCACATCTAAATGAAGAAAATGTGCAATAAGAAACTCAACACACCTTGATGAGTAAACATGCTTCAAAAACATTGACAGTGACTATTCCACAAAAGTCACCATTTGAAACAATAAATAATCCGTTATTTAATACAACAGCTTTTACACAAGATCAAATGAAGGCCACACAAATATTGACAGCTGTCCCTCAACAAGAAATGGTTCCTCAAATAATTACAAGTGGATCAAAATCTAAGATGCAAGAAAGCTTTACGACTGGAATGCCTGATCTTCCCAATGTCCAAAACAATTCCACAATGCAACAAAGTTCCTATGTCCCATTAAGTTCAATATATTTGCCAAATAGTCAAGTACCTATTATGCAAAATATTGTGACAGATCCTTCGATAATGGCAACACAAAGAGCTACAAATAGTGGTTTGTACCAACAACAAATGTTACAACAATTGAGTAATACACAAAAGGCACAATCAAATGCACAAACAAGCAATGCACAACAACAACAATATCGCATTCAACAACATGTTGTGGTGTCTTCTGCACCATTACAAGTTAATTCAAACTTGCATCCACCATAGTGGATTGGACAAACAACACAGCAAGAAAATGTGAGTGCCATACCCCATCTCAAGGAGAAACAAAAAAAATCTCCCAAACAAAGTTTTTTGCAAATGATGGGATTTACATTGAGACAACAACAATTGGCACAAAGAAAGCAACTTCCGATTCGTCAGCATCAACAACAATATGTGCCTCAATATGTGCCAAGAAAAACAAGTTATCATACTTCACAACCACAATTGACGTCTGTGCAATATCAACAACACCCTCAATTGCAATATCAACCAAGGATACCAATCATGATTCCACCACAAGAAGCACAACAACAAGGTCAATATCAAGGCATGGCACAAGCACCACAACAAGAGTTGTACCAAGAACATTATATGTCAGAGACACCAAAGACAACAATATCCGAGCATCAACAGCTGAAGGGAAACATGATGTATCGACAAAGAGTACCCACTAGGATCAATGATGAACCTCCAAAATCTGACACAATTGTGCAACAACTTGAGAAGTTGCAACAACAAGTCGACGCATTGGAAACCAAAGGAACAAAGAAATTGTACACAGATCAAGATTCATGTCCTAATCCATTTGACAAGAGCTTGTACATGCCTCCCTTCCCTAAGCATTTTGAGGCACCTAATTTTGAGAAATATAAAGGAAATGGCAATCCAAAAGACCACATTCGAGCATTTTTCATAGCATGTACTAAAGTGAGTTATGAGGAAACATATTTAATGCACTTGTTTGCACGAAGTCTCACCGGACAAGCCATGGATTGGTATTCACATTTGCCAGGTAATATAAAGACTTGGTCAGAATTGGCTCAAAAGTTTATATCTCACTTCACATTCAACATTGACAATGAAGTGACTATGTCAGATTTATGCAACACCAAGAAAAAGCAAGGTGAACCATTAGTGACTTTCTTGCAACGATGGTGAAGCTTGTATAGTCATTCTTCCCTAGATATACCTAAAGAACAACAAGTGAACTTATTTATTCAAATTTTGGTCCCAGAAATGATGTATGAACTCAAATTGAAAAGTCCCAGTACCATTGAAAAACTCATTAAGAAAGGGATGAACATTGAAACTTCTCTTGTAGCTAAGGGAATCATTAAGCTCAACAAAGATAGTGACAATACAAACAATTCAGGGGACAAAAATAGATTTTGGTACAAAAACAAGAATGTCAATAATGATGGAGTTGTTGATGCAAGAGCAGTGAATGCAAATCAACCCCCATTCACAATCAAGAAATTGAGTGCTCCTAATATGTCAACTATGGAACAAAATAAAACACCAACAAGCAATGTTACTCAACAGCTGCAATACCAACAACATACTCAACAATACACTCAACAATATAATCAACAACAAGGTCAACAACAAAACCAACAACAAAAACCTTTCCGATCAAGGGATGGGCCTCCTCGATAGTTTATGCCATTGGGAGAGCCTATTGAGTTAGTAATGAAACAATTAATACAAGCAAAGTTTATCAAGTTACCAGATATCAAGGCAGAACCATTGGTAAAGCCGCATTGGTGGAATGATAATGCATATTGTGAATACCATCGATCAAAAGGACATAAAATTGCATCGTGTTTTCAATTGAAACATATGATTCAAGATTTGTTAAATCAAGGAGTAATTGAGGTAGACCCACCCAACACGACATCTAACACTGATCATACAATTTTCAAAACTCCTTTGCTTGATCATGACAAGGGTAAAGCATCTTCTTCAAACTCTAACCAAACAACGAATCTTAATTATGCAAATAATGGTTATAACAATGTCATCAATTGTTTTCAAGCATCAAATGAGTATGTTTCCACCATAAGAATAAAAGGACAAGATCCTTCTTGCACAGTCACCACTCGTCGATCCAAAATGGTCCTGAAAGGAGCTCTTGCAATTCCTCCCAAATCAACTCCTACGAGTCAGTACAATCTCCTAAATCATCTGGGGAAAACATCTACACAAATATCAATTCTTGAGTTGTTGAAAATGTCCCCTATGCATCACGTAGTCCTAGATAAAGCTTTAATTGAGTCCACTGTCCCGACAGACATTGATGTTAACCAGTTTCAAGCCCGAATTGGACATCTAGCTGTTTCCCAACATGTCGCCTTTTTTGATAACGATATTTCTCTTGATAAGCTCCCTCATAATGATCCATTACATCTCAAAGTCTTTGTCCATAATTGCAAAATCTGACGAGTCTTGATAGATGGCGGAGCGGGTCTTAACATATGTACCTTGAGAGTGGTCATTGGTCTTGGTTATACAGAAAATGACATTGATTCTTCCTAAAGAATAACAATCAAAGCATATGATGATGCTGAGCGCCCATCTAAAGGGATAATTTCATTGCCTATCAGAGTCGGTCCAGTGACAGAAAACACTTTCCTGCAAGTCCTAGACCTTGATCTCCCTTACAATATGATTCTTGGCCGTCCATGGATCCACGCAATGAAAGCAATTCCATCCACTTATCATCAATGTTTAAAATATCCTTACAATGGGACTGAGATAAAAATTCTAGGAGACCCTAATCCATTTCAATTTTGTGCTAATCTAAAGGATTCCCCACAGCAATAAGTCCCAGTCAATAGGGAGGCCCACTCACATAGTTATGTGGATCCTAATGAATTGTTAGATGCTGTCAAAGGAAAATTGAAGATACAGGACCAAGGATGCGGAGAGTATTCAATGGCTCAAACATTCCTTATTGGGAATTTACCAATATCTCCAAAATCACATGGCAAACCACATTTGTTGCAAAAGGAACCTAAGATAGTCATTCAATATCAGCCCCCCACTACATTTACAAGATGGGGTAAACTTGACAAAGAAACTTACTATGCTGCAGAAGAAAGGATATGACGGTTGTAGTGGCTTAGGCCCTAACAAGAAAGGAAGGCTAGAACCTATTATACCCAAGATGCAACCTCCAACTTTAGGGTTAGGTTTCACACCATTGCGAATTGGACCCTCATCTACCAAAGTGACCACATGTAGAAATGAGCATGACTCTGTTGATGAAATGACACCTGAGGATACCTGACCTGAAATTGATTCCAATGAATGGGAGTGGAATTCCTTTTCTTCTAGCTTCTATGCCCTTGATAATGTTTTCCTTGAACCTGATGATTTTCCCATGGAAGACAAACATGAAATAACTCCCCCTCCCAAAACATGTCCTAACTCTTGGATAGAGTCATTCTGGGACCCAAGCTCCAAAACAGATACGAGCAGTTCAGACAGTGATACCATAGACATTTACATCTTTACCATCTCAGCCCTCTCTCTCCTTAAAACTGATGATGACATGCCCCTTGTCTATCCTCAACTTATCCAACATGACCAACAAGAACCACTCACATTAGATTGTTTTCAAAATGACAAAGCAATTGCCGAATTTCTGGGACTCCGAGAAGGCATACCACAAGGTGATCATAAGGCAAGATTTGCTATTGATCTGGATTCCATAGCATATTTTGGGAAGTCAACTCCATCTTCCAGTCATAAAAATGAAAAAAGAAAAGAAAAAGTAAAAAATCAAAAGAATGAGTCTTTGAGTGAAAACCGTAAGGCACTCTCTGATCATGAAAAAGTAAAAATAAAAGATGTACCTACGGGTGAAAACCTCTCTGAGGTGCCCAAAGGTGGAAGATTGGACATACCCCTATCAAGTCAGGATAAATCAACATTGCTTGTGGAAATGACCGAAGAGATAAATTTGGGTACACCTGACAACCCAAAGGTCATTCATTTTCCTGCTTCTCTATCAAAATAGGAAAAGATAGATTTTGTCAATTTCTTTCTCGAGAAGAAGATTAGTTTTGCATGGTCCTATGTAGATATGCCCGGCCTTGATCTAGAATTAGTCCTTCATCACTTGCCATTAAAATCAGATGCCAAGCCTGTCAAACAAAAACTCAGAAAGATGCATCCTCAGGTGGTTCTCTTGGTCAAGGTAGAACTAAAAAAATTATTAGATGTGGGCTTTATCCGACCCATTGATTATGCAGACTAGATTTCAAATTTGGTACTAGTTAGCAAAGTAACTGGGGGCATTAGAATCTGTATGGATTTTAGGGATCTTAATAAAGCATGCCCTAAAGATGATTTTCCACTGCCAAATATAGACATCATAGTTGACATGACTGCCGGATATGAGATGCTATCATTGATGGATGGTTTTTCCAGATATAATCAAATTCGTATTGCTCCTAAAGATCAACATAAGACTGCATTCAAATGTGCTTGGGGTACCTACTACTGGAATGTGATGCCCTTTGGCCTTAAAAATGCTGGAACAACATATCAAAGAGCTATGACAACAATTATCCATGATTTTATGCATACTTTGATGGAAGACTATGTTGATGACCTATTATGCAAATCTGTCACAAGAGATAGTCATCTAGCCATCCTTGGCCCCATCTTTGATCGAATGGAAACCTACAAGCTTAGACTCAACCCAAAGAAATGTGTCTTTGGTGTCATAGCCGACAAATTATTAGGGTACATTGTTTCTCACAGAGGCATCGAAGTAGATCCTGAAAAGGTTAAAGCAATAATGGATATGCCTCCTCCTTCAAATCTATGTCAACTAAGAAGTCTGCAAGGAAAGTTACAATCAATCCGCCAGTTTATAGCTCAATTGGCAGACAAATTTCATCCCTTCCAGCATTTATTGCATAAAGGTGTCACTTTTAAATGGACTGAGCAATGTCAATCAGCATTTCAAACTCTCAAGGATTATCAGCTATCACCACCTATTCTAATGCCTCCTATCGAAGGGAAGCCATTCATATTATTTATCTTTGCAACTGACATGAAACTGGGAGTTCTCTTAGCCCAACAGGATGAGAAAGGCAAAGAATGGGCTATTTATTATATCAGTCAGACACTAGTGGGCTATGAGCTGAATTATTCAACTATTGAATGGGCATGTCTAGCAGTGGTCTTTGCAACACAGAAGCTTCGACACTATATGTTAAATCATCAGACATTGCTAGTTGCAAAAATTGATCCCTTGAAATACTTGCTTAGTAGGGCAGCTTTGACAGGTCACCTAGCAAAGTGGGTTATGATCCTCAGTGAGTTTGATATTGAGTACATTGAGCGAAAGGCAATAAAAGGACAAATCATAGCAGATCAACTTGCAGAGGCACCTATTCATGATGATCATCCAATGTTGACGGATTTTCCAGATGAATCAGTCTTTGCTCTCACATCTTCTAATGAATGGAAGTTATATTTTGATGGATCCCATACCAAATTCAGGTCCGGAGCAGGTATATTGTTTGTCACCCCTCAAAGTGATGCTATTCCCAAATCCTACAGAATAACTTTCCAGTGCACCAATAACATTGCATAATATGAAGCTCTGGTCACAGGACTTCAAGTAGCGATTCACTGGAACATCACACATTTGCAAGTCTATGGAGATTCTCAGTTAGTCATCTATCAAGTGAATGATGACTATGAAACAAAAGATGAAAAGGTTATTCCCTACAAGCATATGGTAGATTTCTTCAAGACAAAATTTATGGCTATTCATTTCAGTTAGGTTCCAAGAATTCACAACAAATCGGCAGATGCTATGGCAACGATTGCTTCCATGTTAAATATGCCCCATAATATAGACAGATGTGAATTTTTGGTCGAACAGTTGCTTGTCCCTTCTTTTGAAATGTCAACAGTAGATGTGATGTGTGTTCCTGTTGGTCCTAGTTCCCCATGGTACAATGACATCTATCAATATTTGAAATCCCAAACCTTACCACCTAACCTTTCCTCTAACCAACACCAAGCCTTCATCCGCCAGACCGCCAAATATGTCATCATCGTCGACACCCTTTACCATCATTCCTTTGACCATACCCTCCTTAGGTGTTTGGATTTTGATGAAGCACAAATGGCTTTACGTGAGGTTCACGATGGTATATGTGGGGGCTATTTCAATGGTCTGAGCTTAGCGAAAAAGTTGGTTCATGCTGGGTATTATTGGCCCACTATGGAAAAGGATGTTCATGATTTTGTCAAGAAGTGCTACAAATGCCAATTCCATGGAAATTACATTCATGCACCAGCCCAAGAGATTCATTCTGTCATATCTCCATGGCCCTTTTCTCAATGGGGATTGGATCTTATTGGCAAGATTCACCCGACATCGGAAAATGGACACAAGTTTATCATTACAGCCACAGAGTACTTTACAAAATGGATCGAGGCTATTCCTATGACCGATATCACTGGTGTGCAAATTTCAAAATTCCTATTGAATTATATCATCTACATATATGGAGTTCCCCTTGCAATTGTCATAGATAATAGTCGTCCATTAAAGAACAAAGATGTCAAGGAACTCTGTGAAAAGTTTCACATTCAACACCATTTCTCAAGTCCTTACTATCCACAGGGTAATGGTCAGGCCGAAGCATCAAATAAAACCATCATTAAGATCCTAAAAAAGGTTGTCAATGACACTGGTCGAGATTGGCATGTACAGTTGAATCCAACACTATGGGCTTATCGCACTTCCATCTGCACACCTACTAGCGCAACACCTTATTCTTTGGTGTATAGTGCGGAAGCCATTTTACCCTTGGAAGTGGAAATTCCCTCTTTGTGTGTTTCCCTACAACATTTGATTGATGATGAGACACACAAAGTCTCTCGGTTGCATTAGCTTGAGATGTTAGATGAGAAACGTCATACAACCCTAACACATTTGCAAGCATATCAAAACTATCTCCATCGCTCTTATAATAAGAAGGTCAAAGGGTGAGACTTTGAAGTGGGAGATCTGGTTTTAAAGGCAAACCCCAAGAATGCACAATCTACTAACATCATCAAAGGAAAGTTTTTACCTAATTCGGTTGGGCCTTTTATAGTTACTGCAGCCTATGGCTCGGGGGCATATCAGCTTGCAACCCCAGAAGGTGAACCGTTGTCC